>NC_090646.1:120849044-121149044 GCF_040937935.1 Hyperolius riggenbachi | reverse complement strand
CTGCCTGAAACAGTTAAAAATTAGGTATGCAAGTGACAGTTTCTGTCTGGGTCGGGACCTAGTCGGACTATAGCGTAACCCTCAATGATAAGGAATTGCAGCCATAAAACACTTTCCTGGCAGTAAATAGCTTCTGAAAGCAGGAAAGAGATAAAAAAGGATCAATTGTTCATAGATTTTAGCCCTGGCATATTTCAATGAATGTGTCATTGAGAAGAGGCCATGAAACAGTAAAAACTTAAAAAGTAGATTTAATAATAAAACTGAGGGATAGCTAAAAAAAAGTCACTTTAGGAGGAGGAGGAGGACAGATACAATTGTTTAACTCAGTTTATTTTCATCTTGGATGTCCTTTAACAGCAACTCCTACTCATATACAGTATATACAGTATAATGAACACTATGTATGCACCTGGGATAACGATGCTGTCTTCTCCATCAGTATTTTAGTTTTCTTAAAGCCAGGATCACTTTCAGCGAGTACATTCATAGTCTTCTTACCAATGTATTCCAAGGCATCCAGGCCACCGCTCAGAACGCTCTTACCCTAGAAAACAATATTCCCTGTGTTATTCTGTTCAGTACTGCACTGATACAACTCACTGACATAATGCAGGCCAGTGTTACTCATACTGCTATGCATGAAGGCTACTCCATTTATTACTACTTTTCTAACAACATGCAAAAAATGAATGGAAAGCACTAGTCACTGTTTATTGCTATTTGTAGGTCCACTGATCGTATACTATAGGAGATCTAAAATGTGCTATATTATTTTATACTTTACAATGGCCCCTTAATAGAGATGTACTCTCTTTTTGTTTTTCATTCTTTATAATGAAATCACACAGGTTTTTTAAGAAAAAGTAAAGTAGGCAAGTTGTTATAACATTGTGCGAGGATCACGCAGACTAATTGCACAGTCAGTGATATGTAACTGAAGACAGGAGAACTGCATAAAGGGATTGATTCATTACACGGTCGCGCTATGCGTTTAGTGCACATTGTGACGCGTGCATATGTTTACGCGCGTAAAGGTTTGCGCTCGCAAACAAAGGTCTTTGCGTGTTAACTGCTGCTTTAACACGCGAAGACCTTTGTTAGCACGCGATCGCAAACCTTTATGCATGTAAACATATGCACACGTCACATTGCGTGCTAAAGGCATAACGCGACCGCAGTATGTGTTAGCATGGTATAGTGAATCAAGCCCAAAGTGTTATACAGCCATGTAATAAAGATCAAGGCATAGTGCAAATACACAAAATAAACCAGACATGTTAACAGTACAAAAAAAAAAGAAAGAAAAAAAAAGCAGAATTGACATAATATGCGTTGACTAACCCAAACTTTAAAAAAGTAAGTCTCCAAAATATAGAGAATGCCGGAACAGTGAGTACAATGCTGCAAATATTCCATATGAGAAATTATTAGTATACTACAACTTCGTATGAGGGGAATGTTCCCACTCTGACCATATCTTATTAAACCAGTGGTGAGCACCTCTGCTTGATAGATTGCCTGGTGGTATGGGAGAGTATTATTTGCTAATCTGAGCCAATCTCCCACATCATTACACTTTAATTATGAGCCACAATTTAGAATTACCAGTAGATAAGTGCCTTTGCATATTTGAAGAGGCATAGCTATGTGGGGACAAGGGGGAACATATGTCCCCAGGCGCACCACTGTGAGGTCGCTCAGTGTAACCACCACACCCCCAAGTGTGTGATAAGTGGCGCGCTGGCCCCCCTTACCTCCATCCCCCTGCCGAGGAGTTTGGCAACATTAATAACAGAACGCTCCTATGTTCCATCGATGATGCCATCTCTCCTCTGCAGCACGCTCAGCATCCACTTCTTGGTAACAGCAGCATCATGTGACAAGAGACACCACTGTTACCAAGGAGAGGACCCTGGGTGCGCTTCAGGGGAAAGATTACGTCATTGCTGGAATGTTGGAGCCAGTGAGTCTTCTGCTGTTACTTCTGGCTATGTAAAGGAGGGCACATTTGGCTATCTAAATGGGGGGGGGGGGGGGGGGGGGCACACACTTGGCTATCTATAGGGGACACACTGGCTATTTGAACAGGGGAAAGGGCACGTCTGGCTATCTAAACAGCATTTGTACATTTGGCTTCACCCTTGACCACATTCTGATGCATGGTGATGCCCGGAGGTGCAGTCTTCCTAACCATGCCTCTGCTGCATATTTGCTCATTACCTGTGTACACCTTTGTCCAGAGGTGCCTGGCTCTTCTACTGACCACATATGCTATTGCTCTGTTATTGCCTGATGAAGCAGGATCAAACATGCGAAACGCGTTGCACTGTTCCCCGGAGTATATAAATAAACTTGTTGTATTTGACAAACACATTAGCAATTTTTGTGTCTGCTTGGAGGAGGTAAGTCCACCACTGCCGCCTCATGTTTTAAACTTTTTAGATTATTTTATCCTCTTGGCGCCTCTGTATCCATACTACACATTTGGTGTACAGTCTGAGCCAACTGAGGTTATCCTGCAACTATATTATACTCTTTTGGATACTTGTAGTATTTACAGCACTTTTTAATGCTCTGTTCTCCATATCCGCTATTGGAGAGATGATTTCACTTTCTGTTACAGTGGCATTTCCTGTCCCGCCTCCAGCCTACTGGAAAGGTACCGGGAAGCTCGTTCTTACAGCATCTTTGAAGATTTTATAGGTTTTAGGGCACAGCTAAAAATATTTTAGTTTTCAAATGTAGGTATTTTCTGTAAAATAAAACAAAAAAACTGTCCAATAGTAAAAAGAATTGCAGTGTTACCAGTGACTGTTCAGCCAATCATGTGACTCTCTTCACAGCTCTCTTACAGTATTTCAGAAAGGCTGCCACAGACTCTGCTGTTGTGTGCTTTAAAGAAAGACTTAAACATGCATGAAAAACTAAAATTATTATAAATACTCACAGTGTTTTGTACAACATTTGTTAAAGTAGAAAACACACCACGGGTAGGTGAAGCGGGTGAAGAAGGTTCTGCTAGGCAATCTTTTTCTCCTGGCTCTTTGTATCATAAAAGAAAAGAAAATGTTCAACATGAGTTGTGGCCATCAAATCTCACTTACATGCTTGGGCTTTGCTCTCCTCAGCTCTCCTTTTACACTAATTGGAGGGTATTCAGTAAATAGCATGTGTAGCAGCTCCATAGAACACATTGGCTATCATTCATAAAGCGTTCCCGCATGCGGAAATGCTAAAAACAGCCGACTTTACTGAACACTGAGCAAAATGTCAATTCATAAAGGCTGTTTCCGCATGCGAAGCTAACATTTCCGAGCAGAGTGATAAATTACCGCATTGTGCAGTGATTCCATGCGGAAAAGTAACAAAATGTAAATTCATAAAACTTTATGCAAGCGGTATGTAGATGGGGATTACCGCTCTCCTGGATGTAGCAATAGGCATGTGGAGTACATGTAAGTGAATGGGACAGACCTCCCAAGCAGCAGCAGAGAGAACACCGCACGGAGGGACTCGGCCAGCTTCTCCTGTTTCCGCATGCCTACCGACAGCCTACAGCGGGATATCTCCGCACTCCTATCGCAACAGGCAACATTTTTATGAATGACCAGCCAGAAGGCTGAGATACCGTCAGCGGTGTTTCCCCGCACGGATTTAATTTACCGACAGCACTTTCATGAATGATAGCCATTGCGCTATTAGCACAACTAGCGTTACCTTTACCTTAGCTAGGCTAGCACGTGCTTGCTCTTGCTAACATGTGAATATATACTTGTAACCACCATGAGGAAAAAAAGTGACACTCACCTAAGTAGATGGAAGGCCTTCCTGGTCCACTCTGAGTCCCCTCATTCCACTGCTAAGCCCCCTATTCCAGCATCCGACATTTTCTTCAGTAGCCACTTCTAATGTTGGTACATCATGCGATTTTCCAGATATCTCTCAGAATATAAACATGACATAAACCCAGAGCAGAGCTGGGACAAGGTCCTCCAAGGCTGAGACACCAAAGTGCGCCCCTCCATCCCTCCCATTCCAGCTGTCACACACTGATTGCTATTAGACTAATGCTCAACACACACCATACAATCTTGGTTGTTCAATCTTACCACTTTCATGTAGTATAAGAGCTTCTCCATTCAATCATTCAAGGTATTTTCAATCTGTTGGCCCTTATACTACATAGATTTGGTAAATCTGTACAACCAAGGTGTGTGGTGTGTGTTGAGCTTAAGAGGCGCCCCAGGGCACCTAACCCCTTAATCTCTGGTTATCTGGCTTGCAGTCACTGCCATGTATTCCCTTTTCTTATTTCTCTCTGCTTCAAACACAATAGGGGTATGATAACTGAGTGAGTTGTGCACCCGCTCCTACACTGCGCCCTGAGGCTGGAGCCTCTCTTGCCTCTGCCCTGGCCCAGAGGTGTGTGCAATATTCTCTCACCTTGTTCTCCGGCATCAGAGGTGCCAGACTCAGACTCAGAGCTCCTCATTCTCAGCGTGGCTCCGGCCTTCTCCTTAACAGCGGACAGACTGTGACCTATTCACAAAACACCATGTTATTTGTTCTGTGTGTATCAACGCTTTCCTAGATTTTCTCCATCTGCACCCCCCACCCCAATACAGCAAATATCTGAATAATCAAAAATCTATTTTAATGCCTTGAAATATATCATTTGCTTGATTGTAAAAAAAAGTTTGTATGTGTTCTCTCTACTAGCTCCGCCTCCTCAGCCCAGCAGATCAGAGGACTTCTGTATTTGAAACTTTCACACTGCATGAATGTCTTTGCTTCTAACTTTCCTAAACACAAATAACATGCACAAATGCATCTGTATTACAGTGGCTTAACATTTCATTAATACCACTGACAGTCACCTCACCTACAGTGGCACCGGCAGAAGATAACAGGGATTTGCCCCATGTTCCCCAGGTAGACCAGCCACTTCCCTTGGCGGATGTTTCTGGGTCCTAAACAACAAACAGAAGATTTATTTAAAGTGGACCTGAACTCAGAACGCCATCTCTTCTCTATAAGATACTCAACAGCATTATAACCTTTAAACAAAAACATTTCTTTGTTAGAGCGGATACCAATCCTAAAATCTGCACTGTTTCTACTTGCTGATTCATGGAAGCAGACATATTGGTAAAGAGAAACTCCAGTGAAAATAATGTAGGAAAAAAAAAGCGCTTATTTTTTTTACAATTATTATGTATAAATGATTTAGTCAGTGTTTGCTCATTGTAAAATCTTTCCTCTCCCTGATTTACATTATGACATTTATCACATGGTGACATTTTTACTGCTGGCAGTATTTCCCACAATGCAACCAGGCTCCCACAGCGCGATGTCAGTACCTCAGTGCTGTAAGGCGATGACATTTATGGGAGGGGTTTCACCACAAAACCAGCCATACAGAGCCCTCTGATGATCCGTTTGAGAAAAGGAATAGATTTCTCATGGGAAAGGGTCTATCAGCTACTGATTGGGATAAAGTTTATTTCTTGGCTACAGTTTCTCTTTAAAGAGACTCTGAAGCGAGAATAAATCTCGCTTCAGAGCTCATAGATAGCAGGGGCATGTGTGCCCCTGCTAAACCGCCGCTATCCCGCGGCTAAACGAGGGTCCCTGACCCCCCAAACCCCCCCCCCTGCAAAATTAACGACCAACTTGCTCGTAAATTTTGCTCTTCCTGGAGGCAGGGCTAACGGCTGCAGCCCTGCCTCCCGCGCGTCTATCAGACGCGCATCGCCTCCTCTCCCCCGCCCCTCTCAGTGAAGGAAGACTGAGAGGGGCGGGGGAGAGGCGGAGGTACGCGTCTGATAGACGCGCGGGAGGCAGGGCTGCGGCGGTTAGCCCTGCCCCAATGCGGAAGCGCTCCCCCGCTGTACGGAGGGGATTTGGGGGGGGGGGGTCAGGGACCCCCGTTAAGCTGCGGGATAGCGGCGTTTTAGCAGGGGCACACATGCCCCTGCTATCTATGAGGTCTGAAGCGAGATTTATTCTCGCTTCAGACTCTCTTTAACATCCTGTGCTTTCAAATGAGCTTATCTGCCATCTGTCATGGCAGTCATGTGACACAAGGGAAATATCAAATTACAACTTGTGATTAGACAAAAATAAGGGGGGGAATGAAACAGACTATTATAATTATTAATGATTTATACAGCACCAGCATCTTCCGTGGCGCTGTACAACAGCATACAGGGTATAACAATACAAAATCCTTAACAAGCATGGATGTGGCGCTCGAGGACTGAGTTTTGTGATCTATGGGCTCTGTGCCCAGATTGCTATAGGGATTAGGGCCCTGATTGTCAAGGAGCCCTAATCCCTATGCCATACATACACATACTCATGTTATCCAGCATCACATCTTCAGCATCCCATCTCCATGGCTACAGTGATCTCACTCTTGCACGATGAGAGACAGAGCATTGGACGTTGAAGAGAAAGAAGGGAGACTGCACAGTCAGGCATGTTAAAAATCCACTTGCAATTTTTGGATGGCCTGGGGGGGGGCGGGGGGCTCCTGAGACTACCTAATACTGGCGGTAACCTCTGGCTACTTAGTACACGTAAAGTGCTCACCACCTAAAATTTCATAATTAGGCAGAATCTCCACACATTCAATTGAGCGGTGTGCAATTATGTATGGGAAATTTTGCCTATTTGTGTTATTTGCAGTTGGAGCGCACTGCTTAACCTCCTGAGCGGTATGGACGAGCTCAGCTCGTCCATCACCGCCGGAGGCTGCCGCTCAGGCCCTCCTGGGCCGATTTTCCTCAAATAAAAAGCAGCACACGCAGCCGGCACTTTGCCAGCCGCGTGTGCTGCCTGATCGCCGCCGCTCTGCGGCGATCCGCCGCGAGCAGCGGCGAAAGAGGGTCCCCCCAGCCGCCCGAGCCCTGCGCAGCCGGACCAATCAGTTCCGGCCAGCGCTAAGGGCTGGATCGGAGGCAGCTGACGTCAGGACGTCGGCTGACGTCCATGACGTCACTCCGCTCGTCGCCATGGCGACGAGGAAAGCCAAACAAGGAAGGCTGCTCATTGCAGCCTTCCTTGTTACTTATGCTTGCCGTAGGCGATCGGAAGAACGCCTCCGGAGCGCCCTCTAGTGGGCTTTCATGCAGCCAACTTTCAGTTGGCTGCATGAAATTGATTTTTTTTTTTATAAAAAAAAAAAAACCCTCCCGCAGCCTCCCTGGCGATCTCAATAGAACGCCGGGGAGGTTAATAATACATGAGGGGACTCTGCCTGCCTACTTGTATATTTTTTATTGGGGGGGTGCTCCTTATGTATTAGTGGATATTTCAGTGTGTAGAAAGCACATTTATGCGCTGCACAGCAGTATGTTCTGACACTGCACTGCTGCGTGCATTTTCAGTGCAACACAGAGCTCTACCATTCAGTATAGATGAATGGGGTCACCTCTGCTAAAGAGAGAAACATACGGTAGGTAACAAGCATTTGTGTAATAGGCACAGACAGTTGCATTGCAGAGCAATAAGATGGTGTGCCCAGGACCTTATTATGTTGATTGGAGCTGATGCTTAATGATGTGCTTTTGTGATGTTTGGTGCACTCATTGATGAATGCTCTGTTTTGTAGGGTATTATTCTGCCTAATTGTTATGTGGGGGATCTGATTGCTTAGTTATAATCTAAAAAGCGTCTATTCTATTACAGGTTTATTTTATCACACTTCACATGGTTGTTATGGTAACTAGGGCAACTAATGAAATTAAAGTATACCCGAAGTGAGCAGAACCACCAGGCGCCAGTGGAGTTCTTTGATCAGCTTGGTCAAATACCTCCTTCAGCCCTCCTCAGGCAGCCTTTGGAAGTACTCGGGTCCCTGAGTATATCTGAAGATGAGCAAATCCATACTGCATGCAAGTCCAGGCTCGCACATGCTCAGTATGAAAGTACCTGTCTTCAGAAACTTCCAAGGAGCCCCAACGTGAGAAAATTGAAGGTTGAAAAATGGAATGGATGTTTGCTTTAAAGAGGAACTGTAACGTGAAAACGTCCCCTGGGGGGTACTCACCTCGGGTGGGGGAAGCCTCAGGATCCTAATGAGGCTTCCCACGCCATCCTCCGTCCCTCGGGGGTCTCGCTGCAGCCCTCCGTACAGCGGTGACGTCATTATTTACCTTCCCGGCTCCAGCACAGGCGCTCTGACGGCTGTCGGCTCCGAAGTAGGCGGAAATACCCGATCGCCTTCGGGTCCGCTCTACTGCGCAGGCGCAAGTCTCCGGCGCCTGCGCAATAGAGCGGACCCGACTGAGATCGGGTATTTCTGTCTACTTCGGAGCCGACAGCAGCCACAGCGCCCCCGCTGGAGCCTGCAAAAGTAAATATTGAAGTCACAGTCGGGTCTGTCGCCGGCTGTTCGGAGGGCTGCAGCGAGACCCCCGTTGGACAGAGGACGGCGTGGGAAGCCTCATTAGGATCCCGAGGCTTCCCCCACCCGAGGCGAGTACCCCCCAGGGGCGTTTTTTAATGTTACAGAGTCTCTTTAAAGGACAACAGAAGGAAGAGGGATATGCAGGCTGCCATATTTATTTCCTGCTCAACAATACCAGTTGCCTGGCAGCCCTGCTGATCTATTTGGTTGCTGTGGTGTCTGAATCACACCAGGAACAAGCATGCAGCTAATCTTGTCAGATCTGACAAAAATGTTATGCTGGGAACGCACGTTTCATTTTCCCGCACGATAGATGCGTTTGATTGATAAATTCCGTCATGTCCGATATTCTGCTCAATCGTTTTACCGCTCGAATCCTCATAGAAGTAAATGGAAAAAAGATAAGAAAAACGAGAGGAAGATATGAGAATTGAGCGGAGAATTGAGTGGTAAATCGATAGAGCGTAGAATAGCGTGGAAAAAAAACGTCTCGTGTGTTCCCAGCATTAGAAACACCTGATCTGCTGCATGCTTGTTCAGGGTCTATGGCTGAAAGTATTAGAGGCAGAGGATCAGCAGGACAGCCAGGCAAATAAATACAGCAGCCTCCATATCCCTCGTTACAGTTGGTCTTTAAATCCTATGTTTTACTGGGCTGTGGGTCTTTGAATTTCACCATTGCTAGGATCATGTATTATTATTATTATTAATTGTATTAATAAAGCACCAAAATATTACGCAGCGCTGGACAATAAATATATACAATGATACAAGGATGGCAGACATAACAAGGTTATACAACATAGAGCAAAGTTATACAAGGGAAATTGTACAAAATACATGATCATGCGATATGGGCTGGTTAGGTAGGCCCAGTAATGCAAGTACAGGCTGTCATAGGACAGGAGCACACGATAAAGGGAACCTTAACTGTGGGCGAAAAAAACAAATTCACTTACCTGAGGCTTTCCCAAGCCTCCTGCAGCCGTCCTGTGCCCGCGCGAGACAGGAGGGCACCGAAGGACCGGCGCGGGCACAGGACGGCTGCAGGAGGCTTGGGAAAGCCTCAGGTAAGTGAATTTTTTTTTTTCGCCCACAGTGAAGGTTCCCTTTAAAGAGGTGGGTTTTGAGGGCTTGCTTGAATGTGTTGAAGGAGGGAGAAAGTCTGATGGGCGGTGGAAGGGCATTCCAGAGGGTGGCGGCGGCTCTAGAGAAATCCTGCAGGCGGGCATGGTAGCGGGAAATGTGTGGGGCGGTGCGGAGAAGGTCATTGGAGGATCGGAGGGGGCGACCTGGTGTATACCTGTGAACAAGTGCTGAGATGTAGGTAGGGCAGGTTTTTGTGCACAGATTTATACGCCAGGCATAGAATCTTGAAACTTATCCTGAAACGGATAGGGGGCCAGTGCAGGGATTTACAGAGGGGAGATGTGGATGCATAGCGGTGCGAAGAATGGATGAGTCTTGCAGCCGCGTTCATCACTGATTGAAGGGGGGCAGTGCGTTTCAAGGGGAGGCCAGAAAGGAGGGCGTTACAGTAATCAAGGTGGGAGATGATGAGGGCATGGATGAGCAGTTTGGTCCTGTCCGGGCTTAAGAAGGGGCGAATCTTGGAGATATTACGGAGGTGGAAATTGCAGGCTCTGGTGATGTTTTGGATGTGAGGGATGAAGGAGAGGACAGGGTCCAAGGTGACACCCAGACAGCGGGCCTGGGGAGGTAGGGCGAATGGTTGTGTTGTCGATTGTGAGGTGGAAATCTGGGAGGGGTGCAGCAGCATGGGGTGGAAAGATCAGTAACTCAGTTTTGTCTAGGTTATGCTTCAGGAGCCTAGCTGCCATCCAGGAGGAAATTGTTGGGAAACATAAGGAGACCTTGTTTATGGTGGAGGATGAGAGATCAGGGGTATGGAGGTAAATCTGAGTGTCATCGGCATAAAGATGGTATTTAAAGCCCAGGAAGGAGATAAGCTTGCTTAATGAGGAAGTGTATATGGAGAAAAGAAGGGGGCCCTAAACAGAGCCCTGGGGGACCCCGACTGAGAGGGGGGCAGGGGTTGAGGAGGTACATTGAAGGAAGTTGTGAAGGAGCGATTGGATAGGTAGGAGGAGATCCAGGCCAAGGCAAGACCATGGATGCCCATGGGCTGTATTGATTGGAGGAGGAGGGGGTGGTCTACAGTATCAAATGCTGCAGAAAGGTCAAGGAGGAGCAGGATGGAATAACTGCCTTTGGCCCTGGCAAGGGTAAGGTCGTTGACCACCTTGGCAAGGGCTGTTTCAGTTGAGAGTGCAGGTTGGAATCCAGACTGTAGGAGGTCAAGTAGGGCATTGGTGTTGATGTATTGGGTAATGCGTTGGTGGACAAGGCGTTCGAGGAGTTTAGAGGCATAGGGAAGGAGGGAGATTGAGCGGTAGTTTGAGGGTACGGATGGGTTGAATGAGGTTTTTTTTCAGCAGGGGAAGTGCAGCGGCCTGTTCGAAAGGCTTTGGGGAAGGTGCCTGTGGAAAGGGAGAGGTTGAACAAGGAGGGGAGGACTGGGGCCAGGTCAGGGAAGTGGGGGTGAAGGGTATTTGTGGGTACAGGATCGCAGGGGGAGGAGGTGTCGGGGAGGGGGGGGGGGTTAGCTGCTAGCAGCAGGCTGACTTAATCAATGGTGGCAATAGGAAAAGAGGTGAGGGGTTGATGAGACAGGAGAACAGCTGGTAGGGAAGGCAAGGGGACAACCGGAGAGGTATTGGGAAGGGAGGAATGGAGGAGGGAAATTTCATTGCATATTGTTGCAATTTTAGTGGTGAAGCGGTTGGCAAAGTCGTTGGCTGAGAGGGAGGAGCTGGGAGGTGGAGGAGTGGGGTTGAGAAGGGAATTGAAGGTAGCAAAAAGCCGTCGAGGGTTGGAAGCTTGGGTACCAATCAGTGCTGCAAAGTACCTTTGTTTAGCCTCAGAGAGGGCAGTGTGGAAGAGTAGGAGTTTGGCCTTGTAATCTAGGAAGTCAGAATTGAGACGTGATTTCCTCCATTTCCGTTCAGCTGCTCGAGTTACTTTCCTGAGGTTGCGTGTGTGGATATTGTGCCAAGGTTGGGGGTTTGGGGGCTTGTTATGGCAGAAGATTGAGGGGGCAGCTTGATCTAAAACAAATGAGAGGGCCAGGTTATATTGTGCAGCCGCCTCATTGGGGCATGTGAGGGTGGGTAGGTGGGAGGAGAGGGAGAGAAGGGGACTTGCTAGGACATTTGGGCTGAGATTAGGTCTCTCTGCCATCCACCAGGCTGATGGGTGGGGTGAGAAGTGGTTGATGGGGAAATGGTGAAGGTGAGGAGGTGATAGGGAAAGGTGCGATGTCCAGGTTGCTGAGGGAGGTGGACTTTGAGAATAGGAGGCCAGTTTGTCAAGGAAGAGTGAAGTTGGAGCAGATGCAGGGTGATATAGGACCGCAATGATGGCTGGGAGAGGTTGGTACAGGCAGATTGCATGGGCCTCAAAGGATGAGAAGTGCAGGGAAGGGGGTGGTGATAGGACCCGGAAGGTGCAGGATGCAGAAAGAAGCAGACCCACCCCTCCTCCAGTCGTGTTGTCTCCTTATGTCTGGATGGCAGCTAGGTTCAGAGAGCAGCGGCTGCGGTACAGTCAGAGGGGGTGAGCCATGTCTCTGTGAGGGCGAGCAAGGTGAGGGCGAGCAAGGTGAGGGCGAGCAAGCCTCCAGGACTTCTCAAGAGCTGCTCCAACACTATGGAACTCCCTACCTCCACCCATTAGGGCAGCCCCCTCCTTCAACATCTTCAAGAAAGCCCTCAAAACTCACCTTTTCACTCTGGCCTACCACCCCTCACAAGTGCTCTAAACCTACAGCTGAACTCTGGTCCCCTACCATTCGTGTCCTTACCTCTCCCTCTAGATTGTAAGCCTTTGGGCAGGGTCCTCCTCCTTTTGTGTCCTACCTGATCTTGCACCTCCATTACTGTGCACCCATGCTATGCATCTGAGTGAACCTAACTTGCCTAATCTCCATGCTCCATCCAGTGACTGACTAAGCATTACCTGGTACTCATGCTATGGTGTATGATCTGGTTTTCTTGTATTCCTGTATTGTCATATTGCTGTATGTCACCCCTAAATATTGTCTGTAACCTAAATTAATGTTCAGCGCTGCGTAATATGTTGGCGCTTTATAAATAAATAATAATAATAATTTGAAGAGGAAGAGCTCATGGTTGGATGTGAACTTGTTGCGGACAGATCTGGCATTCCAGAAACCACAAAACAGAGGGAGAGAGTGCCTGGGGGTTGTAGGGATGGGAATGAGATTATTATGGTGAGGTCTGCAGATGCAAGAGGAGTGTGGTGGGGCTGGGAGGGAGGTGGCTGGTAGTTTAGGGACCAGTGGGGGTCTAGGGATGAGAGGGTGGAGGGAGAAAGTAGGGGGACAAGCTAAGGAAGCAGGTGGAGGAATAGCATGTGGTAGTGGTGGAGGGGGGCAAAAGGTTGGGAGTAATATGGTGGGGGAAGTTTGGGTGAGCCAGGGAAAGGGCAGGTGGGAAGGAGTACATTGAGTTGTGGTGATCAAGCGGGCAGTGGTTTGGACTGTACATTTGCCTCCGCCCATGACCACACCCACTTTTTGAACACATTTGAAAACTAGCATCCTATCACTAATCTCTAGTTCACAGGACTATGTAGGGAAAAAACAGACTTACAGGATGTTCCTGCTCTTCTTGGTTGGGTGGGTTATCAGCTGGTGGCTCCAAGCTCACAGATTCACAACACTCCAGCGGGTTATCCTGGGTTTTCGGCTGTTGGGTTATTGGTGCTTCGGAGTTTGGAGCTGGCTCAGAATCAGGTGTCTGGTGCTCCTGGCTGCTCTGTGGGCTTTCTTCTGGAGCGACCTTCCAATTCTCACCCAACACCAGGTCTGCCATCTTAGCTTGTACAGTCTCCGTACTATCCCCAGCACTGTCCTCGTCTGCTTTACTTTCCTCACTCGACATTTTAGCTACAAACAAGGCAAACAGCTATGTTAAAACATCCGAGTAAAAACATTAATTACAGCATACTCTACAGTTAGTGGGATTGTCTACAAAGATATCATTTCATTTTTTTTGTGCACCAAAATCCGTGGAGTAAACAAATCTCCTACTGATTCCATTTCGTCTAGCTGTCATTCTTATTACTTGTCTATCAAGAGCCATAAGTATAGCTAGCTGCTCAACAAAATAGCAGCATACAAGGACAAATTTGTCTTCCATCTTCTATCCTGCAGTATAATCCAATCTGATCCCGCTTGCTTCCTTATTCTTAAAATACACCTCAAATGAGATAGTATGTTGTAGATTAAAGTGGAATAAAACTCAGCATTTCTTTTTTTATTCTAAAAGATTTACAGCATAAAATCTACCACAAAAACATTTGTAGCAGAACAGCATTCAAAAAGTTAAACACTTTATTCTTCGGTGGAAAGCTCCGTGGTTCAGTGGAAAGCTTCTGGCCGCATAAAAGAGGTGATGACATTATCTTTTGTTTACATTCCTTAGTCTGGTACAATTAGTATACATTCCTAGCTGTGCTGAAAATGAGCTTTCTCTGCTGTAGAAGCAGAGAGCTGAGAAGTGATCACTAGATAGATTCTATATATTAATACAGCAGCTATGCAATAAAATGCAATGGCAGCTTTCAGAGGAGATAAACTGTACTTTGTGTAATGATCTGCTCTGCTGTCTGCACAGGCAGACAGCTTTTTGACCATTTTTTAGGTCTGAGTGCTGCAGGTCTCTGGAAAAGAGACCTATCTTCACTCTGTGAGTTGCAGAGCTGCTGTTCTGATGAGGAATTTGCATCCACTTGTCATGCAAATTGCTTAGCTGCTTCCTTTGATGGCTTGCAGTATAAATACCATCTCCTCCCAGAATTCTTTGCTGGTCATGATGGTTTGTTCCTGCTAACTTGCCTGGAGTCTCAGCCCTCTGCTCATTGTAGGCTATTATTGCTAGCTTAGAGTAGTTACCCTTTGGGAGTGCTCCTTGCATTCCTATTTAGTGCAGTCAGGTTTGTGTTATATTTGTACTGCCTATTCTGTCTTGTCTTGTCCTTGCGATTGCACTGTCGCCAGCGGTTGGCGGTAGTGAATCGTTTTGTCTTTCCGTTGCGATTGCTCTGTCGCCAGCGGCGGCCGACTGAAAATCGCTCTGTCTGTTTGGATCGCACTTGCCCTAGCGTTAGAGGCGGTGGATCTCCCTGTATTCTGTCCTGGAGTTTAACCTCAGCTGCAGTTGCTGCTGGTTGCTCCTTCTGTTTGTCTTGTTGTGTGGATCGCACTCGCTCTTTCGGAAGAGCAGTGGGTCCTTTCTCACTTGTTTCTGTTGTCGGCCTATCTGTCGGTCTGGATTAAACGCTTGCTGTTGCCTGAGGTAAGGCAACCGATTAGCAAGCGTCTTTGTTGTTTGTTTGTGGTTCCTGTGTTCTTTTGTTATTCAGGGTTGGTGTGTTTTGTCTCTGTTGCGCTTTTCGTGCGGAGACCGCGTTTAGCAAGTGCGTTTGTTATTTTCCTTGGCGTTCTGATTGTTATTGTTTGCTGTGCCTTTCTTACTTCACCTATGCTCTGTCTTTACTCAGTCTCGTGTCACTATTAGCGATCGCCATTCTGGCGATTGCTTTCCCACTTGGTCTTCGCTGGTGTGGCGACTAGATTGGTGGACATACATACATTCTGTCTCTGTGCTCTCTCTCTCTCTCTCTCTCATTAGGGGCTATCTTGTCCTGCATTGCTTCCCTTCGTACAATTCCTATCTGGCATCTGTGGCAGTGCAGAGGGTTTGTTCCTCTGTACTCCACAGCTCCATCTGCCGGTGGGAATTCCCCTCTACAGGTGCTTCGCACCAAATCTGGGTTCTCTTATTCAGACGCTTGTGGAGGATTTCCGCAGTGTCAGCGCACAGCTTGTGTGCTGACCTCGGAGATAATTCCCCAATCGTTACACTTTGGGAAATTGTAATTTGTAAACAGACAATATTACTTGTGCACAAAAGCAAATATGATAGCTGCATGGGTAATTAAAGGTAGAAAATCACATTTTTTATTGAATGTTATGTCAGAGTTTTATCCCGCTTTACATCACAGGAGCCTGTAGGCACAGATGTCCTGGCACCTTAGACTTTGCTGTCCATGAATCTACAAACTCCTGCCGAACCGCACGTGTGTCGGCTTTCCCTGCTGTCACTTCTCCCTTACTTCCTTTGCCCTTTACAGGCAGTTACAGGTGGCCCTTAGCATTAGACACACAACATTTATATTGCGTTTTTAGGTAGCCAGAGGTACCCACAGTATTAAGTGGTAGCTACTAGGGCCTCAGACTGAAGGGAGATCTCATCCATGGAATGCTGAGAGCTGTGTGAGTAACCTCTCATTTACGCTCTGCTTGGGACTTTTGCATAGGGGAAGAGGGATGGAGTCACTCAAGGAGGGGAGTAAGCCGCCTCTCCACCATCAGGCACCCGTAGGCACGTGCCTTATGGTAAATCCGTGCCTGCTTCTTCATACTAGTCATATCAGGGTCCATCCATCTCCCCGACCCTTTAATATTTGACTGTCCCGTCAGTTGTATAAGGTGGAGGCAGTGCCCGTGGCCATACACAAACAAAACTGAACTGCGAAATCTGAACCGTGCATGCCCAGTAAAAGGAAGGGTTTGCGCACAAAAGACGTGCACAAGTGCTTTCTTTCACTGCGAATGCACGGTTCAGACTCGCACGCGCCCAGTTAAGTATTGGGAGTTGTGCGAGAGAAGGATAGGGAAATGGGAGGGACCCTGAAGACAACAAGCACCCTGAGGAAGGTCAGGTACAGCTAATCTAACCCACCATGGGCTTAATCCACAAAATATTTTCCTTAGTTCATGGCTACTTTAAGCAGAAAAGTTTAGATCCTTCATCATTAACCATTTCTGCCACCCGAACGTGAAGCTCACATCAGGGCAGCTGCTCTGCTGCGGTGTCCCCCGGTAGACCTGGGATCAGTGAACGGGAACATGGTTCCCGATCACCGATCCGTGTCCCCAACAGAAAAACCGAACTGCTCTTACATGAGGCTTCAGTCTTTCTACATGTAAAAATTTCCGCATCCCCCTTGTGCTTGCGCTTAGCGAGAAGCACAAGGAGGGGGAAAAAAAAACCCTCAAGGTAGCGATATTGTGGCCAAATAGTAAAACTACATCTACATAGGTTTTACACATATAATAACATTAAAAATTAACTATTTCCCACACCAAAATTTTACCCAAATAAAATTTATGGAAAAAAAAAAAGACAAAAAAAAAAAGACAAAATAGTTACCGAAGGGTCTGAACTTTTTAAATATGCATTTGAAGGTGGTATACTACGAACATTTTTTAAATTATAAGCTTGTAAATAGCGATGGACGCAAAACGGAAAAAATGCACCTTTATTTCCAAATAAAATATTGCCACCATCCATTGTGATAGGGACAAAATTGAAATGGTGTCATAACCGAGACAAACAGGCAAATAAAAAACATAGGTTTTAATTATGGTAGCGTGGATTATTTTAAATGCTATAATGGCCGAAAACTGAGAAATGAATTTTTTCCATTTTTTTCTGATTAATTTATTAATCCTGTTAAAATGCATTTATAAAAAAATAATTCCTAGCAAAATGTATCACCCAAAGAAAGCCTAATTAGTGGCGGAAAAAACGAGATATAGATCAATAAATTGTGATAAGTAGTGATAAAGTTATTAGCGAATGAATGGGAGGTGAAAATTGCTCTGATGCATAAGGTGAAAAATCCCAGCGGGCTGAAATGGTTAAAGAGAACCTGAGATAGTGATTGTAACCGTCTGAGTGTGAATGGGCCCTAAAAGGGGCTTTCAGAATGAGTAGAACTTTTGTAGGTTGAAGTAATCAGATAGGGAAGGCAAACGTTTGATTACTATTAACTCGATTAATCATCTTCTAAATCTGACCAGCCCTGTGCAAAATCCAGTTCAGCCCACAGTAATTCCGGTTCATGTGGTGCAAACTCACCTGCACTCAAAAAGAAGAAAAAAAATGTATGTGCATTTATTTATATTGACAAATTATAGACGTTCTATTTTTACATTTGCCAAAATAGATGATGTTTACTCAGGTTTTCTGGAGAGATTCAAAGTAGCACAGTAATCCAGCAGTGCAAAAAAGAATGAGTCATTCCTTAAACATTAAGGTACAAAGTACAAAGGTGCTGTCTGAGCGTAACATCACACCCAGCAAAGCTCAAGCCAGTTGTTTTTTTTGTTACCCACCCCCATACGGAAATATACAGAAATAAATGTTACCAGTGGTACCTCTGTATCCATTATACTGGCAGTCACCACAGGGAGTCTGCATCTATATTAATGATGTCTCCCTGCACAGTAAGGCCCGGTTCACATTGGGGGTCACCGTCCGGAATCGCCGTGCCGGAGCCGGACCGCATGCGGAACGGACGCACGGCACAGCAATGAAAGTCTATGCGTCCATTCACATGCGTCCGTTCCGTCCGGACCGGATCCGGACTCCGGCGTAAGATCCAACATGCGCTATTTTTTGGTCCGGCTCCTCCGGCAGACGTATCCGGAGAGGAGCCGGACTGTTGCATCCGGCCAATACAAACCAATGAGAACCAGAGAGTGCACAACACACTGGCCGTAAAAAACGGACGCTCCACCCCACCTCCCAAGCTTCCTCCATGCTACAGCGGCCATCCTGGACGGGGACACATGGGCCCAGCGCCCACAGAGTGGAGCAGCAGCAACCTCACACTGGTGCTCCCCGGCAGCAACATGTCCGATACGTCTGATAACGAGGAGGTGAGGCCCTACAACGACCCCAGAGCTTCTGCCGACCTCCCAGACCCCAGGTATTATTATACAGCTTGTTATCTCAAACGGATCCGGACCGCAACCGTGTTCATACCGCACGCAAAACGGATGCAAACGGACCGGATACGGATAGGAACCGTACGGATCAGGTCCGGATCCGGTGCGGTCCGGACATCCGTTCCGGTTTTTAAAAAACCGCAAGTGTGAAAGGGGCCTAATACATGAAGTTAGCAGCAAACCTGATGAAGTTGAGAAACAAGCAGGAAAAAAAATGAAGAGGGGATTGGTCACCACAGGGACACTTCCTGCAAGCAGTTTTCTATGAGCATGCGGCTTTATACCCAACAGTGCACACAAGGCCCAGTGCACACCAAAAACCTCTAGCAGATCTGCAAAACGCTAGAGGTTTTTGAAGCAGATTTCAGAGCAATTCTAGGCATGTTTAGGGCTGGTGCACACCAGAGCGCTTCTGGAGCTTGGGAATAGAAAAACGCTTGGCTAATGTATTTCAATGGGCTGGTGCACACCAAAGCAACTCATTTTTTCAACAAACACAAAAAGTCAGGGGCTGCAGCATTTTTTAGATTTGTTTGGCTTTTCTGCCTCAATGTTAAAATATAGGAAAGTGGAAAACCGCTCTGAAAAACGCTAGATCAGAGAGGTTTTCCAGGTGTTTTTGTTACAGAAGCTGTTCAGTAACAGCTTTTACTGTAACAATATTTGTAATATGCTACAAAAAACGCTCCAAAAAACGCTACACATGTTTAGAAAACCTCTCTAAGGGCTGGAACCCACAGGAGCGCTTTTGGCAGCGTTTTGGCAGCGCTGCGATACGCTAGCAGTTTGCCAAAACGCTGGGCTAATGTTAATGGATGGGGCAACTTCCACAGGAGCGTTTGCGTTTCTCAGAAACGCAAACGCAGGACATGCAGCATTTTGGGAGCGTTAGCGCTTCAATGTAAAGTATTGAAACGCTAGCGGAAACGCTCAGCAAAACCTAAACTGAGCGGTTTTGCTAGCGTTTTGCGGTTCAGCACACTGTAACAAAATGAAAAATAATTCACAGGACCAATCAGGATAAAAACGCAAAACGTTAGGCACCCGCTGGGGAAAAAAATACAATGTTGCAAAACACAACCCAAAACGCGTATGAATCCGCTTGCAAACCGCTCAGACAAAACGCTAGCGGTTGCGTTTTGCGTTTGCGGTTTTCAGTGGGTTCCAGGCCTTAGGGTAGGATCCTACTAAAGCATTTTTTGGAGCCTTTAGGGACTGCTTTCAATCTCTAGCAATTTCCCTGAATAGTCTGCCAATGTAATTAATGGAACAGATTCCACTAGAGTGACTGTGATCAGGTAAATCACAATCACAGGACATGCAGCATTTTGGGAGCGTTTCCAGTCTAATGTATTGTATAGGAGCAGGGAAATCGCATCCAAAATCACTTGAAAAAGTGCTACCACAAATTGCTAGTGATTGCTATAACGCTTTGCACTTTTTAGTGGGTCCCTGGCCTAAGGGTCCTTTGACACTGCATCAGTTGCGTTGCAGAATAATTCTGCATGTCAACTCACTGACCTTACAATTCTTTGAGACTGTTTACATCTGTTTTGTAACAGATCGCGTTATTCTAACTTGCTGCATGCAGGCTTTGAATGAACGCCTATGTCCAGTCTCCATTGCAGTTCACACACATAACGTGTGCATTATGCATTGCGTACAGTGTGACTCCAGCCTTAGCATGGGGCCAAAATAGCATACATTTGAAATCGGCGCCGGTAGACTTGGGCGCAGGATACAGCCGGAATATGGTTGATCCTGCTTCTGCACAAGTCCGGGCCGTATTAATTACTATTCCCCTTCCCGGCTGCCATGGATAGTGGGAGAATGATATAATTCAGCTTCCAGAAATTGCTGGAGGCCGAATTATTGTGTTTTTAAGCAACCTCGGTTCCGTCTTCTGACGGCGCCAATGTTACTCACTGAGCGCCGCTCAGTTGCGATTCCCTTTATAGTATATGGCGGCGCCGGCTGCGCCCAAATCTAGCAGCGCCGAAAAGCACTGCTCCGCCAAAACAGATGTGCTAGCACATTACAGCTAATAACAGGTTGACATCTGACAAGGGTATTTAAATAACTGCAATTCTTTTAGATCATCCTATACTATAAAACCTGTGTCGCTGCGTCCAGTGTTTGTCCCTGTTATTTGCGTACTGCGCATGTGGGGACACAGACAGCTGGGTGGGACTAGGGAGCGAGGCGGGCGAGCGAGGTGGGCGGGTGTGCGCACTGGCAGCGGCAAAAAACAACAACAAAAGAACAAAAGGATGAGGGTGGGAACTCAATGGTGGACGACCAAGGTAAGGCAGAGTTATTAAATGCTTTCTTTGCTTCTGTCTTCACAAAGGAAACAGCACTGTTGCAAATTACAGAGGCAGAAGAGTCTCAATCTTCTAACTGTAATATTAAATACTTAACGCAGGAAGAAGTAAAGGCAAGACTAAATAAATTAAAAATAGACAAGGCACCTGGCCCGGATGGCATGCATCCTTGGGTCCTAAGAGAATTAAGTTCAGTTATAGCTAAGCCCCTTTATCTTATCTTTTGTGACTCTCTTGCAACTAGCAGAGTCCCAGTGGATTGGCGTACAGCCCACGTTTTCCCATTATTTAAGAAGGGCAAAAAATCTGATCCAGGAAATTATAGACCTGTAAGCTTAACATCAGTTGTATGCAAACTATTTCAGGGGTTACTAAGAGATACTATACATGACTTCATAGTAGAAAATAATCTTATTTCTCAGCATCAACATGGGTTTACTAAAGACAGGTCCTGTTTGACTAACATGCTCAGCTTTTATGAGGTAGTGAATGCTAATATGGATATTGGGAATGCTGTAGATGTGATATACTTGGACTTTGCAAAGGCCTTCGACACTGTTCCCCACAGAAGTCTGGTGCAAAAGTTGAGGATGCAAGGACTGGGGAAGAGTTTGTGTGCATGGATAGGGAACTGGCTAATGGACAGAAAACAAATGCTACGTACACACATGCGACAACGATCGTTCGTTGTCAACGACGAACGATCTTTTAATTGACGAAAGAACGACCGAAGTAAAGTTAGTTGTAAAAAGTGTGTAACGATCATATCGTTAGAACGAACGTTACACCACGTAAAGCACTTAATGCGCCTGCGCATAAAATTGTAAAGTTCCTTGGAGAAAAAGAGAAATGCGCATGTCCAGCCTGGTACGAACGATCGTTTCCAATGATATACCACTTTTGCTAACGATCGTCGGTGGTAAAAATCCGCCAAGACAGAACTTTGTTTTGTAGCGATTTGCCTCGTTCGTCGTTTGCCTTAATAGTCGTTGGTTCGTTTTTTGTAACGATCGTCGTTGGTAAAGATCGGGGAACGATCGTTACAAACGACTATAGTCGCATGTGTGTACGCACCTAAAGAGTTGTGGTCAATGGATCGTACTCAAAATGGGAGACTGTTAGCAGTGGGGTCCCACAGGGGTCTGTACTGGGTCCAGTGCTCTTCAATTTATTTATTAATGACCTAGTAGATGCAGTAGTGAGCAATGTTGCTATTTTTGCAGATGATACAAAATTGTGCAGAATCATCAACTCTCAGGAAGATAGTGTCATATTGCAACAGGATCTGGATAGGATGGCTATATGGGCACATACATGGCAGATGAAATTCAATGTTGACAAATGTAAAGTCATGCATTTTGGTCGTACCAATGGTCTAGCACCATACAAAATAAATGGGATACAGTTGGGAACATCAAACTTGGAGAAGGATTTAGGAGTACTCATCGACAACAAGTTAAATAATCGTACTCAATGCCAAGCCGCTGCAGCTAAAGCGAAAAAAATGTTGGGATGCATTAAAAGGGAAATAAAAACTCGAGATGCTAGCATAATATTGCCCCTGTTTAACTCTCTAGTAAGGCCACATCTGGAATATGGAATTCAGTTCTGGGCACCACATTACAAAAAAGATATTGCAGTTTTAGAGCAGGTGCAGAGACGAGCTACAAAATTGATACGTGGGATGGAAGGTCTCGCTTACCAAGAAAGGTTAGATAAACTGGGTTTATTTAGTCTAGAGAAAAGACGCCTTAGAGGAGATCTAATTAACATGTATAAATACATTAGAGGGCAATATAATAGCTTGGCGGATGAGCTTTTTGTCCCTAGGCCTTCTCAAAGGACTAGAGGACATGAGCTGCGCATGGAGGAAAAACGTTTTAGCCATTTATTTAGGAAAGGGTTCTTTACAGTAAGAGTGGTTAAGATGTGGAATGCATTGCCACAGGAAGTCGTTATGGCAAACTCTATACCTGCATTTAAAGGGGGCTTAGATGCTTTCCTTGCGTTGAAAGACATCCATGGCTACAATTACTAGGTTATGCCTAATGATGTTGATCCAGGGATTTTATCTGATTGCCATCTGGAGTCAGGAAGGAATTTTTCCCATTTGGGGCTAATTGGAACATGCCTGGTGGGTTTTTTTTCGCCTTCCTCTGGATCAACAGGGGTATGTGGGGGACGGGCTGGAGTTGTACTTTGTACTGGTTGAACTCGATGGACGTATGTCTTTTTTCAGCCAAAATAACTATGTAACTATGGCCCGGTTCACATTAGCGGTGGCCGTCCGGAATCGCCGTGCCGGAGCCGGACCGCTTGCAGAACGGACGGAACGGACGCACGGCAATAGCAATGAAAGCCTATGCGTCCGTTCAAATGCGTCCGTTCTGCCGGACCGGAGCCGGACCGGATCCGGACCGGATCCGGACTCCGTTCCAACATGCGCTATTTTTTGGTCCGGCTCCTCCGGCAGCCGTATCCGGGGCGGAGCCGGACTGCACCATCCGGCCAATGGAAACCAATGAGAACCGGAGAGCGCACAACACACTGGCTACAAAAACCGGACGTTCTACCCCACTTCCTATGCATTTTGGATGGGGACCACATGGGCCCAGCGTTCAGGTGGGGCAGCAGCGATTTCATTATGGAGCTCTAGGCAGCAACATGTCTGATTAGTCTGATAACGAGGAGGCGAACAACAGAGAATTCCCAGGTATACGAGTTAAAATGCCTGGATCCATGGTCCCAACTGCAGTCTCTGTATCCACGGATGGTCTCCACACGTCCACCTGTCTCCAACAATGACCCCAGACCCTTCTGCTGACCTCCCAGACCCCAGGTAATAACAGGTTGTTATCTCCTTAAGAAACCGGATCCGGACCGCAACCGTGTTCACACCGCACGGAAACCGGATGCAAACGGACCGGATCCGGATAGGAACCTTACGGATCAGGTCCGGTCCGGATACGGTGCGGTCCGGACATCCGGTGCGGTTTTGACAAAACCGCAAGTGTGAACGGGGCCTAACTATGTAACAAAAAACCTAGAGCCCATTTTTAAATGGGCTTGGGTCTACTAGTATTCAATAGTTTTATTAAATGGGAGAGACAGAAAACGTAGATCTAATTGATTAAATGACATAGATCTAATTGATTAAACATTAGAAAGAATCGTTTTGCAATGGTTCAAGGAGATTGCATTAAAATGTATTCTGTGCATGGACATCATAGGACTGCGAGGCCGCATAACGTGTGGTACCGCAGGGAACGCAAATCGTCTTTCAGAAGAGATATGGTCAGTTTAATGTACTCTGTAAAGTGCTGCATACTAGGCTAGCATTATATAACCACAAAGTAAATAGTTTAATAACACCGAAGCCATCAATTTATCACTGCTTCCAAACACACGATTTTTTAAATCTCTATAATAAACTTATCGGGGGCAAAAACCAACATAAAATATGTAAAGTGCCATTTGTAAAATTATAACTTAAAAATAAAAAAAAAAAACTGTCAAGAAATAACATTGATCTCCCAGCCCTACAAAGACGATTTCTAAAATAATAACCTGTCCTCCCCCAGCAGTTCCTATTAGTGACACTGTTTGCTCCTTCTACTTAGAGCTGTACACTGGCAATGTCTGCAAAAATAAACGTATTCCTAAATGCAAACATTAATGTTTTTGTGATGTTGAAGCCAGATATACTCACATAGAGCTCCCGGCAGCCGGAGAGGAGATTAGATGCCACACTGCCACGCTGTATGCTCAGGGATTAACCCTCCCCCTGCTGGCTTGTTATTGCCTACAGCTCCAGTCCCAACAAAACTCATAACAAAAGCATCAAAGACAACAAACAACACTTGTAATCTTTCTATAAAGCCATTGTTTTCCCTCAGACAGATAAGCAATCAATTATAACAGTACTGGTCTATTTTATTTAGTCAAGAATGGGTTAAAATAATAACCCCTCCTTCATTTCATTCCTTCATTTCATTACACCCATTAAAACAATTAATCCTTATTTCTTGACAACTTCATAATCTCCGATCCATAAAATAAATGATCATCAGACTTGTATAGTAAAGAAGCAGCCCACGCACACTGAAACAAATATAAAGTAAAACTTTTCTCCTGAGCGTGCTGCAGACAGGAGCCCTCATTCCACCCCACTACACCCATTCCCTCTAGTGCTGGGGACTGACACCGTGACGTCACTCCTATGACTTCTCTGGCTGTGGGAAATCCCTGTCTGTAGAGAGATTTCTAAGCCTGCAGCGCCTCCCCTGGGGAAATACCTGAAATGCAGCCTTGCAAATCAAGTGGAAAGACTTGAATTATTATCAAAATATTACTGCAGATTACAGTGTATAAATAAATAAGCAGTAATAGGCTTGTCCTACTGCATGAGGCAGACGACAAGCACAATGATGTATGAACATGTTGTAATACTGTAATGTTGTGATAATCAGCTGACATAGGCAGCTATTGGTAGCACTAGTAATAAGTGGTAGTAATAAGTGGTTACACTGTGACATGTTTGGTGCTCTCCGCTGCCACTGCAGCGTCATGTCTGTATGAATGTGCTGGAGAAGTGATACATTTGTGCGCAGAACTCAGAGTGACTAAATAGAAACAAAACTTCCTTACCGTTCAGCGTCCCTCCTTCCAGTGATGTGCTGGGAGCCTCCTCCCCCATGGCTTGCCACGTACACTGGCTGGAGGAGACAGGATGCAGCTCTCTCTCTAGTGGCACAGTGCATGGTCAGTGTGAGGGACTCATCTCTGCAAACAGCTCTATCTATAATGTATGCTGCAGAGCACTACTATAAATCACTCCTGTATAATGGCTTGAAGAAAGGAATGCTAAAGGAAGACTCCATCAACTGTCTCTAGACTGGGAAACTTAAAGAGAACCTGAACTGAAAATAAAAAGTCAAAATAACCATACAATAGTCATACTTACCTCCTGTGTAGTCTACTCCTCAATCTCTTTCTCCTCTCCTGCGTCCCATTTGTCCACTGTGATCAATGGAATTCTCCGTCGTCCATTTTAAGACTGGCCATTACCCCATAACAGCTACCTGGTCAGCACACTGTTAGGCCTGGTTCACATTGGCGTTTTTTTCCGGAACCGGAACGTATATTGTACAAACGTAACGGATGTGAATGGATGCCATGTTAACCTATGGATCCATTCACATGCGTCAGTTGGTACGGATATGTTCCGGTCCACGGATCTAAAAAATGCTGCAGACCCTAATTTTCCGGACCGTTCTGCCCAGCGGAACGGATCTGGACAAAAAATACTGCAGCATTAGGGCAATGGGAAACTGAATGTTTCTTCACACTAGTGAAGAAACGGACCGTTCCACGGGGGATGGGGGCATGGGCCGCTGCGAATCTAGCGACGGGAGGATGCAGCAGCCGGGCGGGTGGGTGAGGGAGGGTTTATACATACCTTATTTTCAGTGGTAGCCGACGGTAGCGGCTTTCATCTTCCGCGTCATGTGACTAGTCACATGACGCGCTGTGTAATCACAGCGGAAGAAGAGGAAGCCTCTACTGCCGGCTACTATTGAAAATAAGGTATGTATTTGCTGAGTGAAAACGGATCCGATCTATCATTGATCAGATCCGTTTTCACTATGTGAACCGGGCCACGGACCGAGCCATCCGGATCCGGTGAAGCGGAGACCGGATCCGCTCACCGGATCCTTTTGGCTCAGAACGCCAATGTGAACTGGGCCTTAAACTGTAATATCATCCACTTGAGCCATAGAGAAACATGGACATTACCTTGCACATTCAGTTGTAACTGACAGCTGCTGATTAATAACTGACAGCAACTGGTAAATTTTAGTTCTGACAAAATATTGTCAGAACTGGAAGGGATCACTGTAAGAAGAAAATGGTGAGCTTCTGAGAGGGACTGATGGTGAGGTTAGTATGTAATATTCATTTGCAGCTATGTCATGTGTTTATTTTAAATCATTTTACTTGCTTCAGGTCCCCTTTAAAGGACTTACAAGGTGAAAAATAAAAAAACAGTTCAGTACCTGCTTCAATTTTAAATCCACGGAGGACGCCATCCGCGTCGTCCGTTTACTTCTGCCAGGTCCCCGCTCTTTTATTGCCCTCCGGGCTGGCTCCTGACCCCACAGCCCGGGTCGGGCTCTCATTCCTCAAGTAAAATGTCCACTGGAGCTTGCCGCGGCTGCGCAGTCCGCATACACGCGAGTGCGGCTGGCAGCTCTAGGGCTCCTCCCGCCGCGTCCTCGCTATAGGCTGTCTCCTGTGCGTGTATTGGAGGGAGGCCCTAGAGCTGCGCAGCCGCACTCGAGTCTATGCAGACTGCGCAGCTGTGGCAAGCTCCGGCGGCCATTTTACTTGAGGAACGAGTGTGGTGTCGGGAGCCAAGGGGGGTGGGCAGTGCGATACAAGAGCCGGGACCCGGCGGAAGTAAACAGAGGGCGGGGATGGCGTCTTCCGTGGATTCAAAATTGAAGCAGGTACTGAACTTTTTTTTTAATTTTCACCGCGCAAGTCCTTTAAGTCAAATTAATAGATCAGTTTAAGGCCTCTTGCACACTGCAAGTGATTCCAATTCCGATTCCGCTTTTTAATCAGTTTTTACATCCGATTCAGATTCTGATTTGCAATTTGCTCCCTGCACACTGCAAATCGGAATCTGAATCGGATGTAAAAACTGATTAAAAAGCGGAATCTGAATCGGAATCACTTGCAGTGTGCAAGAGGCCTAAAGAACAACTGAAATGAGAGGGATTTGGAGGCTGCCATATTTATTTCCTTTTAAACAATACCAATTGCCTGGCAGTCTGCCTCTGATACTTTTAGCCATAGATCCTTAACAAGCCTGCAGCAGATCAGGGTCTTGGTTCACTATGCGGTGCTAACCTACTTAGCACGCCTAAAGGTTTTGGGCATGCTAACTAGGGTGCTAAGTACTTAGCACGCACCAGTAAAAATTGGATTGCGCGCAAAGTCCAGCGCGCAAAACTTTAAGGTCGAATTGGGTGCGACCTTAATGTTGCACTGAATACGACCTTATAGGCCGTTTTCGTCGCACCGCGATACGCCGTTTGTGCCTTTGCACGCGAGCGCTAGTTAGCACGCCCAAACTGTCTTTAGCCATGAAGAGGGCTTTTCACAAGCGTGCTAACAGTTAGCACCGCTTTGTGAATCCAGCCCTAGGTGTTTCTGACATTATTGTCAGATCTGACAAGATTAGCTGCATGCTTGTTCCTGGTGTGATTCAGACAAAACTGCAGCCAAATAGATCAGCAGGGCTGCCAGGCAACTGGTATTGTTTAACCTCTTGCAGACTGCTGCACGCCAATTGTGGGTGGGGAAGGGGAGGTGGGGGGCTGTAGGGATCACTGTAAAGAAAAAAAATTGTAATTTTTATAAAAAAAGACAATATAATTAATAAAAACAAAACAAAAAATGCCTGAAGCAGCGGTCAGACCCCACCAACAGAAAGCTGTGTTGGTGGGCAGAAAAAAGGGGGAGGGGATCACTTGTGTGCAGAGTTTTGTGGCCCTGAAGCTAGCTCTTAAAGCTGCAGTGGCCTGAATTGTAAAAAAATAGCCTGGTCATTTGGAGGGGGGGGGGGGGGGGGTATAAGTCTGTGGTCCTTAAAGGAGAACTGTAGTGAGAGGTATGTGGAGGCTGCCATATTTATTTCCTTTTAAGCTGCCTGGCAGCCCTGCTGGACTATTTGTCTGAAGAAGTGTGTGAATCACACCAGAAACAAGCATACAGCTAATCTTGTCAGATCTGTCAAAATTGTCAGAAGCATCTGATCTGCTGCATACTTGTTCAGGGTCTATGGCTGAAAGTATTAGAGGCAGAGGACCAGCACGGCAGCCAGGCAACTGGTATTGCTTAAATGGAAACAAATATGGCAGCCTCCATATAATACTCACTACAGTTCTCCTTTAACCACTTGCCGACCGCACACTCATACCGTGCGGCGGCAAAGTGGTAGCTGGAGGACCAGCGACACAGATCTGCGTCGCCAGGTCCTCCCTAATTAATCAGGAAAGGCCGCTTGCGCGAGCGCCAGTTTACTGATAGATCACGGAGTAGGTCTCCGTGAATAGCCTGCGAGCCGCTGATTGCGGCTCGCAGACTAAATGTAAACGTAGGAGACATTTGTCTACTTTGTTTACATTGTATGGCGCTGCTGCGCAGCAGCGCCGTAAGGCAGATCGGCGATCCCCGGCCAATCAGCGGCCGGGGATCGCCACCATGTGACAGGGGACAGCCTGTCACTGGCTGCACAGGACGGATAGCGTCCTGTGCAGCCCGGATCACCAGGGGTGAAAGGGAGGAGAGGGAGGGGGGGAATTTCGCCGCGGAGGGGGGCTTTGAGGTGCCCCCCCGCAACATGCCAGCCAGGAGGAGCGACCAGACCCCCCCTGCACATCATCCCCATAGGGGGGAAAAAAGGGGGGCGATCTGCCAGCTGATCTGTGCTGGGGGCTGCAGAGCCCACCCAGCACAGATCACAAAAAATAGCGCTGGTCCTTAAGGGGGGGTAAAGGCTGGGTCATCAAGTGGTTAAGTGGTTAAACAGAAATAAATATGGCAGTCTCTATATCCCTCTCATTACAGTTGTCCTTTAACTTACCTGGGGATTCTGGCAGCCTCCTGGAGTCATCCTGTGCCCACAACAAAAGCTGGCCGGTTGCTGCCAGTAGGCGGCTACTGCGCATGCGTTGCCCTGAGCCACGCGCACCATGATCGCACTCACACGATTTTGTGTACTTTGCATACCCAGAACTCTACCAGCTGTGGTAGGTGCGGTGAGGAGGAGCTGTGCGGGGGTCGCCACTGCTTGCTGGACGAACTTGGAAGCGCTTTGTAAGACAAGAAAAACATTACATTGTATGACATTTTGACTTTTTAAACAAGCAACGTCTTGATATACAAGCACAGTACGTATACCACGCATCATGACATCACAATGTGCGGCTGAAAAAAACTGAGTTGGATACTCATCTATGGAGAGGGAAGTCTCCCATAGAGCCTCCTTGTTCCTCTCTTCATCCCTCTTTTACTGCTGTCCTCAGTTGAATTTTTTAACCTATGGAACCCCACGGCAAACTTCGGAAGCATTTGCATCCTTGAGTGCTTCCAAAGATGGGCGCATCTGTACTGCACAAGGGTGAGTCCGGACTTGGGCATGTGCAGTATGGATCGTCTCATCTTCGGAAGCACTTGGTGGCGCGAGTACTTTCGTAGGCTAATTGAGAAAGGCCAGAGAGGTATTAGGCCAGGCTGGATGAAGAGCTTCACCAGCAGCCTGGCAGTGGAAAAGGGATGGAGACAGGACTGGGAAGGCTTTTTGAAATCTAGAGCCTTCCCTCTCCATAGGTGAGTATCTAATTTTTTTTTTCAGCTCACTTCAGTATTGCTTTAAGGCTGCTTTCACAGTGGGACATTAAAGTCCCACATTACAGCAGCCTGTAACGCCGCCCAACTCACAGCAGTTAAAAATCAATGGGCTGTTCACAGTGCCCACTTTGCATACGAGTATAAAGCTGCACGTTAAATGAAAGTGCAGCATGCTGTGCTTATACCCGTATGTGGCTACGTTAGGCCCTGTTCAGACTATGTGCGTTCCTAGCCATTTGAGGGAACGCGTACGGGTACAATATACGCATAGAAACGCCTATCCATGCTTTCCAATGGCCTCGTTCACATGTATGCGTATGAGACACATACGTTTCTCATCCGCATTGCTGCACGCAGTTCTGTGCGTCACGCACAGAAACGGACGCAATGAAAGTCTATGGACGCGTATCAAAAACACGTACTACTGCGATTTAGTGTACATTTCCCTCTGCGGTTCCCATTTTTTTTCCCCAGGTCACGTGTGTGTGCAAAACGCAATAGAAAACGCACCCCTTCCCTTGCCTCCCCTTGGTGACCCTCACATCATTGGGGTCCATCATGCAAGAATCATAAAACAAGTGTGGCCATCAGGAGGATCTTCACACCCATAACAGGTGTAGCCACTAAACACTTGATCTGGAGTATCAGAGAAAGGGAAGCTTAGTAGTTGGGGCCCTCCCACACCTCTGGGCCCCTCTGCAGTTGCTGGGGCTGCTCCCTCCTAGTTACAGGGTGCATATCATTTTGGCGCCGCTCAGTTCGGCGCGGTGAGAGCCGAAGGACGGCTCTCACCGCTGCTGCTAAACTCCAAGGCGGCGTTAACTACTATTCCCCCTCCGAGTTGTCGCAACTCGGAGGGAGATGAAATTCGGTTTCCGGCAGCCGCCAGAGCCCCGAATTAGCGGTGCGCGCCCCGCAGAGCATAGCATTGCTGCTATGGGGTGCCCAGTTTCGGTGCTCGGCTGACAGAGCCACGCGCCGAAATCAGCTGATGCACTAGTTACACCCCTGCCTAAGACCAGGGCCCGTATGCAATTTCACTTTTCTCCTGTGTTTTATCCTAGGAGATACTTTTTCACCTTCTATTTAAAATAACTTTCCAGCATTTTTCATCTGAAAAAGTACTGAGACGTAAGTACAAAAGTACTATCAAAATTATTTTGAGTATTTTCTTGCTTGCTGGTGGTTCAACAGGCATTTTATTGAGAAATTTAAAAATATCACTTAGGAGAAAACTCAGGTGAAAAACTGAATTGCATATGAGCCCAGGCCTCTTAATTACCAGGGTAGTACTGAAGAAAGAAATTTCCCGGTAAAAAGCACCACTTTCATATCATAATTCCTTCATCCAAAGAACCAATTCCATGCAATTATGTTCAAAAAGTTACAAAAGTTTATTTAAAAGCCCCCCAAAAATGTGTCATTCATACAGACCCTTCTGATGAAGAGCCTGTTTTAGCCACACTATGCATTAAGGGATTATCATTGCATGGACTCTTCTCCAGACCTCATTTTCTCTTATGGGTTTGTATGGTCATACAGCAGGTAGTATCATATCCTAGTATTTGCACTGCCATTGCACTGGGGCTCATTCACTTGTATTCCTATTATATGAATATTGTTATACTTTACTACTATTTATTATTTAATAACTGATGGTTGTTGCTTTCATCTAGCACTTTTGTGTACACTATAATTATTGCATGCTATATGTTTACTGTATGACCCGGGTCATACTTCTGTATGGGCTATTGCAGCCCCTGCTGGAGAGGTTTTGTCCTTGCAGTATCTGTATTATCCCCTGTGGTGGAATGACATGGGCTGTTCGGTCCTTGTTATTATTTTAATTGTTTTTAACCCATTCGCGTTCCGTCGTTTTTACTTGAGAAATGTTCACCTCCCATTCATTAGCCTATAACTTTATCACTACTTATCACAATGAACTGATCTATATCTTGTTTTTTCCACCACCAATTAGGCTTTCTTTGGGGGGGGGGTACATTTTGCTAAGAGCCACTTTACTGTAAATGCATTTTAACAGGAAGAATAAGAAAAAAATGGAAAAAATCATTATTTCTCAGTTTTCAGCCATTACAGTTTTAAAATAATACATGCCTCCATAATTAAAACTCTCGTATTGTATTTGCCCTTATGTCCCGGTTATTACACTGTTAAAATTATGTCCCTATCACAATGCATGGCGACAATATTTTATTTGGAAATAAAGGTGCATTTTTTTCCGTTTTGCATCTATCACTATTTACAAGTTTAAAATAAAAAAAATATAGAAATATATCATCTTTACATTGATATTTAAAAAGTTTAGACCCTTAGGTAAATATTTACATGTTTTTTTTTTTTTAATTGTAATGGTTTTTTTTTTTTATATTTAACATTTTATTTGGGTAGTTTTGGGAGGGTGGGATGTAAACAATAGGTTTATAATGTAAATGTGTGTTCATTTTTATTTTTTTTTACTTTTAGTTGTAGTATTACTTTTTGGGCAGAAGAAGGCGGCGGCCATGAGTTTGTTTACATGACGTCACTCTAAGCGTAACATACGCTTAGAGCGACGCATGGGGGAGGTAACAGCCAGAAAAGGCGCAGCTTCCGAGAGAAGCTGTCGCTTTTTCAGCGGGGGAGAGGAATCAGTGATCGGGCACCATAGCCCGATTCACTGATTGCCTGGCTAACAAACCGCGGGCCGATCACGCGCGTGCACGCGTGCGATCGGCCGCGGGAGCGCGCATGGTTCCTGGACGTAGTTTCTACGTCCAGGAACCAAAATAGGTTAAAGTCGAATGACACTTTTTTTTGGCAATCAAATAAACTTTTGTAACTTTTTGAACATAATTTCATGGAATTGGTTCTTTGTTCTTTTGATCAAGGAATTATGATATGACACAGGTGCTTTTTACAGGGAAATTTCTTTCTTCAGTTCTATCCATATCTCTTCCCTAGCACACTGTGCATAGCCATAATTATTGTTCTTATAGTGGTGCGTACCTGTTGCTCTTATTGTAATTACCAGGGTAGTGATACAACAAAGGATAAATAACTAGTGTTGGTGTTTGTATTTGGCATATTGAATTCGGAACACCTGAATACTCCTGAACACCACACCTCAGCACTGTTTCAGTACCAAACAAGCGTGACAGGTTCATGGGGAGTTCACTACTTGCATGTTTCATGTAACTCCGATACTTCCTCCTTGCGGCTTTGGAAGGAGGAAGGAGTCTCATGAAATTAGACTTGAAGACAAAGCACTGTTATATCAAAGCACATTTCTTAAGAATTAATGGAGACTCACATGATTTATTCTACAATCCCAAAACATTTATAGAAAAATATTTAGGCCTCTTTCACACCAAGACGTTGCGTTTTAGGGGACGTTAAGGTCGCATAACGTGCCCCTAACGCAACGCCTGTAAAAAGCATCTGTGTCATATCATAATTCCTTGATCAAAAGAACAAAGAACCAATTCCATGAAATTATGTTCAAAAAGTTACAAAAGTTTATTTGATTGCCAAAAAAAAGTGTCATTTGACTTAAAAACAATTAAAATAATAACAAGGACCGAACAGCCCATGTCATAATACAGATACTGCAAGGACAAAACCTCTCCAGCAGGGGCTGCAATATCCCATACAGGAGTATGACCCGGGTCATACAGTAAACATATAGCATGCAATAATTATAGTGTACACAAAAGTGCTAGATGAAAGCAACAACCATCAGTTATTAAATAATAAATAGTAGTAAAGTATAACAATATTCATATAATAGGAATACAAGTGAATGAGCCCAAGTGCAATGGCAGTGCAAATACTAAGATATGATACTACCTGCTGTATGACCATACAAACCCATAAGAGAAAATGAGGTCTGGAGAAGAGTCCACGCAATGATAATCCCTTAATGCATAGTGTGGCTAAAACAGGCTCTTCATCAGAAGGGTCTGTATGAATGACACGTTTTTGGGGGGCTTTTAAATAAACTTTTGTAACTTTTTGAACATAATTGCATGGAATTGGTTCTTTGGATGAAGGAATTATGATATGAAAGTGGTGCTTTTTACCGGGAAATTTCTTTCTTCAGTACTACCCTGGTAATTAAGAGGCCTAGTCTTAGGCAGGGGTGTAACTAGTGCATCAGCTGATTTCGGCGCGTGGCTCTGTGAGCCGAGCACCGAAACTGGGCACCCCATAGCAGCAATGCTATGCTTCGCGAGGCGCGCACCACTAATTCGGGGCTCTGGCGGCTGCCGGACACCGAATTCCATCTCCCTCCGAGTTGCGACAACTCGGAGGGGGAATAGTAGTTAACGCCGCCTTGGAGTTTAGCAGCAGCAGTGAGAGCCGTCCTTCGGCTCTCACCGCACCGAACTGAGCGGCGCCGAAATGATATGCACCCTGTAACTAGGAGGGAGCAGCCCCAACAACTGCAGAGGGGCCCAGAGGTGTGGGAGGGCCCCAACTACTAAGCTTCCCTTTCTCTGATACTCCAGATCAAGTGTTTAGTGGCTACACCTGTTATGGGTGTGAAGATCCTCCTGATGACCACACTTGTTTTATGATTCTTGCATGATGGACCCCAATGATGTGAGGGCCACCAAGGGGAGGCAAGGGAAGGGGTGTGAACATTAAGGGGGCCCCATGAAAGTTTTGCTAAGTGCCCTGTGATTTGTAGTTACACCCCTGGTCTCAGGTGTGAGGTTGGAGATGAACAAGTATCACTTTTTCATGGCCTCCCTTCACCAATGCCCCAAAAAATCCCCTAAGTAGTGGACACACCCAGAAGAGAGGCGATGTTATGCTTCAGTGTTACAGGCTATATTGTGCAGCTGCACACAGGCGTCTAGCCTTTCAGGAAACACTGCAGCATTTTTGCATTACATTGGTAGCTGGGTGTGGTGAAGTGACCTAGATATTAATCTAATGTGTTCAAGGGACTTTTCCTCAGAAACTTACATTATTACTACTAGGAGTTCTACACAGCTCTCAGCAGCAGGGCATTAGTGAATGAAGGTAGTTACTGCAAAGCTACTCAGTTAATTTGATAGACACAAGAACAATCATACTTTTACCTCACAAACCAAAGGCTGATGGCAACGCATCAGGTTTTACAGTTACAATTACCAGTGGAGCTGATCATGCCAACATCAGTGATTTAGGGCATTACTAAATAGGTGGATGACTTGGGTGGCACCTACCAGCTGTACAACTACAGGCTAACATCCTGAACACAATAACTGAGTCTCATTCTTGAAGGAAACCAGAGCTGGGGGATCCTAAATATTTTATACTCACCTGGGGCTTCCTCCAGCTCCATAAGCACATGTGAGTCCCTTGCTGTCCTCCTGCGGTCTGCCGTTCAGCAGCGATCAGGCCCAGTAATAGCTGCATGCTTGTTTCTGTTGTGATTCAGATACTATTGCAGCCAAATAGATTAGCGGGGTTTCCAGGCAACTTGTTCTGTTTAAAGGAAATAAATATGTCAGCCTCCTTATTCTTGTCACTTCAGTTGGCCTTGATTGGAGACATTCCTCAGTCATTACTTCAACACAATCAGCTGCTTAAAGAGAATCTGTACTCTAATATTCTTACACTAAAAAGCATACCATTCTATTCCTTATTTTCTCCTGGGCCCCTCTGTGCTGTTTCTGCCACTCTCTGCTGCAATCCTGGCTTGTAATTAACAGTTTTAGGCAGTGTTTATAAACAAACTAACCAGCTTGTGATAGGCTCACATAAACAGAGTGTGTGAGTCATACAGAGTGTGCAGGGGGCCTGCAGAGGGTGTGTATCGCTTCTATCCAATCACAAGCAGCCCTGCACATTCCACACATTCAAGCCTTAGCCTGACAGACACCACAGAGGAAAGGAGATAAGATTTATTACAGAGACAGTGCAATTAGGAAAGGCTGCAGTAAGCCAGAGCACATTAGAACAGACATAGGAACTTATAGGATAGAAGAACTAAGGCTGAAAAATTTGTTACAGAGTATCTTTAAAGTAAACCTGTGAGCATGCAAAAATTTAAAAGTGAAATACTTACCTCGGGAGAGGGAAGCCTCTTGATCCTAAAGTGTCTTCCCCCATTCTCCTACGTCAGCTCATTGCAGCGCTGGGATCCCCGAAGTGTGGCCTCTCTGCACACTAGCACCGTCCCGCCAGCACCTGTGCAGTAGTGTGGACCCGATCCGGCTCTGCTAAGCGGGATGGTACTAGTGCATCTGTGCAAGCTGCCAACAAGCTCTTTTTCGAGAGTCCCAGCACTGGAATAGGGATGTGGAGGAAGATGAAGTAAGCCTCTTTAACCCTTTAGGATCCAGGGCTTCCCCCACCCAAGGTAATTACCCTCTAGGGGCACTTTTTTTTTTTTTTTGCTATAGGCACACTTTGAGACTCTGTAAGAGACTCTGTAACAATAAAAACGTCCCCTGGGGGGTACTCACATCGGGAGGGGGAAGCCTCAGGATCCTAATGAGGCTTCCCCCGTCCTCCTCTGTCCCACGGGGGTCTCCCTGCAGCCCTCCGAACAGCGGCCCAACAGACCCGACAGCCTGTTCAATATTTACCTTTCCAGGCTCCAGTGGGGGCGCTGTTGCGGCTCTTCTGACAGAGATAGGCGGAAATAGCCGGTCTCCGTCGGGTCCGCTCTACTGCACAGGCGCAGTAGACTTGCGCCTGCGCAGCAGAGCGGCCCGACGGAGATCGGCTATTTCCGCCTATCTTCCTGGGAAGGAGCGGATACTGCGCCTGAGCTAGAGCCAAAAGGTAAATATTTACATCGCCGCCGCTCTGGGAGGATTTTCACCGCCACCGTGGGACCGAGGAGGACGAGGGAAGCCTAAATAGGATCCGGAGGTTTCCCCCACCCAAGGTGAGTAACCCCTAGGTGAGTTTTTTTGGTTACAGATTTTCTTTAAGGTACACCTGACTTGAGGCGAAGAGCACAGAGGTACGTTCATGCTGGTTCCACATACTTGTGTGTTGTACTTTCATCCAAGGGGAGTGAATGGGGCACCGAAAAGAAGAGAAAGGAAGGGTGATGGGAGGAAACAATAAGGCAAGCCTGAGGTGGACGGTTGTCCACCTCAGGCTTGCCTAATTGTTTCCTCCCATCACCCTACCTTTCTCTTATTTTCAGTGCCCCATTCACTCCCCTTGGATGCAAAAAGTAAACATTTACTTACCTCGGACTTTTTCTATCCCTCTGAGTTATCAGGTCCTTCGCTGTCCTTTCTGGTCCACTCCGCTGTGTCGCTGTCACCCATGTGCTGTTCTGGCCACACGCACCTCCTCAATCGCGCTCCCATGGCCAGGAGCATTCTGTGCCTGCCCAGTTCGTGATCGAGGAGGTACAGAACGGAAGCCATACATGTGCAGTAGTCTGTGGCTAAGCCAATTTCGGACTTTAATTGGGGTCACAGTGGCAAAATGGAGCAGACTGGGGAGGACAGTGAGGAACCTGATAGACTGCGGGGCTGGAAGAAGCCCCAGGTAAGTATCAACTTCCTCCACTGAAAGTTACTTTTAATGGCAAAGGGATAGGAGGAAACATTGCAGCAAGCCTGCCTCCTTCTTTAGGCAGAAGTCTAATTTTTCAAGGAGTGATTATGGGGACCAGGGGGAATGAGGAGAGGTACGGACAATTTGTGGACCCAGCATGGACATACCTCTGTGCTGTGCATACCCAGTAGAATGAAGCACTTGTGCACGGAGGTTCCTGAAATATCCCCGTGACCTCTGGATACCAAGCTGGAGAATACCTGCGGCATGCTATATGAAAATGGGTGTGGCTATGGAGCAAAAGTGGGTGTGGTCAATGACTGGGTGAAATGTTCATGAACTTAGCAGCAGCGTGATTCAAAGAAAGTGGGCCTGCAAATTGTTGGATGAAGCCACCTCTGCTTTGATACAAAAATAATGCTCTAGTTATTATACAGCCATATGAGATGTAATAAAATAGACATTTATGTCTATTAACTTAAAAAGCATAGTTTAGCAGTGTGAGCAACAGACATCACATTTGGCGGCATATCCCCCTAAAATATAATAAGGTATATAGTGTCAGCTCCAATCAAGGGCCTGGGCACACACACTATTGCATTGTTCTGCAACACAGATGGTGGTGCTTGTTGCAAAAATGCTTTGGTACTTATGAATGGAACAGCTAGGTGTTACATATAAGATGCATGTAGCATTGAATTGGTAGAATGTGCTTCTACTCAATGCATAAGTGTGCCCATTAGTCTAGTGGTCCCTCTCCCACCTCCATACAGTTATATAGAAGTCAGTATATCTATGCCCTATGAAACTTTATCAGAAGCTCAAGGCTCAAAATATTGCCTCAAATGCGTGCTGCCCTGTTGCCATGCATATGAGATTGCGCATGTGAACATGTTCCCGGCAGTTCCCACGAGTGCATACCTGTGCCTAGTGCATGTGCACACAGATCCACGCATGCTCCCAGTGGCTTTAAAGGTAGCACTGATTGGTGCAAGGGAACATACCTTCCCTGAGACAATCTGTGCATGTTTTTGTAAATGATCACTGTTACAACCAGTAACGCGTCACCTTTGAAAAACATTTCATGTGATCCCAGTCTTAAAGTAAACCTGTGGGGGGAAAAAATTAAAGTTAGATACTTAAAGTGACCCTGAGCAGCAGGGTCGGCCCGCTCATGAGGCGGGGTGAAACTTTTGCCTCAGGCGGCACATTTCTAGGGGCGGCATCCACCCGTCGGTGGGTGCGGGGAGCCGGCCGCCGAGCTGGAGGGGTAGCGGGCAGGACAGGGGGTATTGGGCCTAGCGGCGGGGAGGGGGGTCGGACCCCCCCGTCCCTCGCCTGGGTCCCCCGTCCTCCGCTCCCCTCCAGCCTTAAATAGATCAGAAGCGCTACTCGTAAGAGGCAGTGGGCGGGGAGGACTCACCTCTTCCTCGATCCAGTGTGCGCTCCACTGACGTCACTTCCTGCAACGCCGCCCACTGTATTGTAAGTGGACGGCGTTGCAGGAAGTGACGTCAGTGGAGCGCACGCTGGATCGAGCGAGGAAGAGGTGAGTACTCCCCGCCCACTGCCTCTTACGAGTAGCGCTTCTGATCTATTTAAGGCTGGAGGGGAGCGGAGGACGGGGGACCCAGGCGAGGGAGGGGGGGTCCGACCCCCCTCCCCGCCGCTAGGCCCAATACCCCCGTCCTGCCCGCTACCCCTCCAGCTTGGCGGCGGTGGCGGCAGCAATAATTTTTTCAAATTTGCCTCAGGCGGCAAAAAGTCTAGGGCCGGCCCTGCTGAGCAGGCATCCCCTTCGGCTCTTCATTGGTCCCGCTGGCAGCTCCGGTAATGCGGTGACTTTGGCTGAAGTTACGTGAGTCCCCCCGGCGTGCACCCATTGCGTCATCATGCCGGTCACTGTAAGTGTCCTGCGCATGCGCGGTTCTCTAAACACTGAACCGCGCATGCGCAGGATGCTTACAGGGACTGGCATGCGCGACTTCAGCCAAAGTTGTCAGATTACTGGAGCCACCAGTGGGACCAAGGAAGAGCTGAAGAGGATGCTGGGGGACCTTAAGGGCTATGGGGGGCTGGAGGAAGCCCCAGGTAAGTCTAGATTTCAGGGTTTTTTTTACTGCTCAGGGTCCCTTTAACCTTAGTAGAGTGAAGTCTCTGGATGATCTAGAGGCTTCTACAATCTTCCTCCACCTCACCACTGCTCACCAGGACCCTCTTCTTTTCTTCTACCTATACTCGGAAAACCGTTTAATACAGGCATGGGCAAACTTGGCCCTCTAGCTGTTAAGGAACTACAGGTCCCACAATGCATTGCAGGAGTCTTACAGCCACAGTCATGACTCATAAAGGCAAATGCATTGTGGGATTTGTAATTCCTTAACAGCTGGAGGGCCAAGTTTGCCCATGCCTGGTTTAATACCAGGAACACATCTGCTGCCTATATCATATCTGCTACCTATACTAGGAGGAAGGGGGCAACTTAACACTGGGACACAGCTGGCTACCTATACTAAGGGGAGGCACATCTTCTCTCTATACTGGGGGCACATCTGGGTACCAATGTTGGGGAATATTTGCTAACTATACCAAACCAAAGTCTAGTTTCGCTCAGGGCATCTAACCTAAAGGTGACCGTTATCGATACAATCCCCTGGGCAATCGATTGTCCTAATCAATTATTAGGATCCTTCAGAAATGGTCAAACGAAGTGAAACTGCATGATCATAATGATCAAATCGGATGATGAATCGTCCAGGGGATTGTTTTGTTAAATGCCACCTTTAGGGCAGCTCTGGGGTCGCCGTGCTGGAATGGCTATGCATACAAAGAATAGCACTTTAACAATTAATGCAAAAAATGGACTGAAAAACAGCCATAGGCGCACCCTGAGGAGTACATATTGCGGCAGCTCTTGTAGAGTACATATTGCGGTGATGCCAGGTGGTGCTGCTAGTAGTAAATTATCTGTATTTTACATTACCTATATTTTACTATGCACTACCCGGCGCCCATTTTTACTTGAACCCTACCCTACTAGTGCCTAAAATGAAACTGCCCCACCTAATGCCTAAACCTAATCCCTCCTCCTAGTGCCAAAAATTAGCCCCTCAAGTGCCTAAAACAAAACCGCCAACCAAATACCTTTGTCGAATCCACCCTCCTAGTGCCTAAACAAAAATAATATCATGTATAAAGTTTAGCAGATCACATTGTACATAAAGGATAGCAGCATCATATAAAGGACATGGTAGTATATACTACATGCCAAGCATGGTTATGATCTGCACCTTTAGAATAATGGATTGCTGTGCATCCAGTTTAATATCAAATAAGGTGCTTGTGGCCTAATTTTAATTGAATTTTAGCGTAGTTTAGAATTGAGGCCTAAGTCAAGTGAATAATTTTTAGGGACAAACAATCAAAAGCAATAAACTTGTTATTGTCATATACTCTGTACCAAAGTAGCACACAAGGACGGGCACCGCTGTATGTATTAAAGCTCTTTAGTCCATAAGTGTGGCATCAGTAAAAGACCACTGTTTCAGGTGAAAGCCCTTTATCAATATACATATATATATATATATATATATATATATATATATATATATATATATATATATATATATAAAATGGCTATTGCAGTTTGATAAAAGTTTTTCACCCGAAACAGCGGCCTTTCACTTACGCCACACTTATGAAATAAAGAGCTTTGATACATACAGCGGTGCCAGTCCTTGTGTGTTACATTGGACTGTGCTCCCCAGGAAGCACTGCACACTGCTTCTCATCTTTAGCAATGCTGCCAGCACTCATATGTCTATTTGCAAAAGGCAACCTGTGGACATGACGCTAAGAAATTACATTCAACTCCTTTGGACAACTATGGCTGGCCTGAGAGGAACCTGCCTTGTTAAACCACTGTATGATCTTGGCCAACATGCTGCTGCTCATTTACAGGGTGTTGGCAATCTTCTTATAGCCTAGGCCATGTTTATTGTAAAACAACAATTATTTTATTAAGCTTTCAGAGAGTTCTCAACTTCTCTGCCATGAGGTTCTATGTTGAACTTCCAGTGACCAGTGTGAGAGCGTGTGAGAGCGATAGAATTAAATTTAACATACCTGCTCCTCATTCACATCTGAGACCTTGTAACGCTGATGAGTAACATGACCTAGGGGAGCGAAACTAACCGGACATAATTTTGACATTTTTCATTTAGGGGTTTACTCACTTTTATTTACAGTGGTTTAGACATTAATGTCTGTATTGAGTTATATTACATAGTTACATAGTTATTTGGGTTGAAAAAAGACATATGAGTTCGACTAGAGAATAAAGTACATTAGCCTGCACCCTCACATATCCCTGTTGATACACAGGAAGGTGAAAACCCCTTAGAGGGCATGGTCCAAATAGCCCCAAAAGAGAAAAAAATCCTTCCTGACTCCAGATGACAATCAGATAAAATCCCTGGATCAACACCACCGGGAATTACCTAGTAATTATAGCCATGGATGGAGCAAGGAAACCATTGAAGCCCCCCTTAAACACATAAATAGAATTATCCATAGTTACTTCCTGTGGCAATACATTCCACATTTTAATCACTCTTACTGTAAAGAATCATTTCCTAAATAAATGGCTTTTTTATGTTGCCCTCTGATGTATTTATACATGTTAATTAGATCTCCTATTAGGCTCTCATCATTCCTGGTAAATGAAACCTTACATCTCATTAATCAATTTTGTTGCTCGTCTCTGAACCTGCTCTAAAACTGCAATATCTTTCCTGTAATGCGTTGCCCACTACTGGATTCCTTATTCTACAGTAGATGTGGTCTTACTAGAGAGTTAAACAGAGGCAATATTATGCTAGCATCCCAAGTTTTTATTTCCCTTTTAATGCATCCAGGGCCGGATTTACCATAAGGCACTGTAGGCACGCGCCTACAGGCGCCTGATGATGGAGGGGCGGCTCACTCTGCTTCACTAGCACCTCCCTCCTTCCCTATGCAGAGTCCTGAGCAGAGCATAAATGAGAGTTTAGTCACCTAACTCTTAGCATTCCGCTGATAAGATCTACCTTCAGTCGGGGCCCACTAGCAGGCTACCTAATGCTAAGGGACACCTGTAACTACCTATGACTAGTAAGGGAGAAGTCACAGCTGGGTAAGCCAGCACACTTGCGGTGCGGTCCGGCGGGGGTTTGTGGGTTTCTGGAGGGTGAAGTTTATGGTGCCAGAAAATCTGTGCCTATAGGCTCCTGTAATGTAAATCCGGGCCTGAATGCATCCTAAAATTTTATTTAATATAGCTGCAGAGGCTTGGTACTGAATACAATTTAACTTGCTCTCGATTAGTTCTCCTAAGTCCTTCTCCAAGTTTGATGTTCCCATCTGTATCCTGTTTATTTTGTATGGTGCTAGACAATTGTTAGGACCAAAATGCATGACTTTGTATTTTTCAACATTGAATTTCATCTGCCATTTATGTGCCCATATAGCCATCCTATACAGATCCTGTTGCAATATGTCACTATCTGTCATGATCGGTGTCAGCACGCAGATAGAATCTGATTATTGGCGATCTGCAGTATCACCAAGAATGCAGATGTATACCCGATTATTGATGATCTGCAGTATCACCGATAATCCGATATATTGCTAACCTCTGGACACCAGCAAAAGTGGAAATGTCCACCACACGGCAATTCCTCAGAGGTGTGGTTACCTCTGAATGGGAACCCCGTGAGTGAGATCCTCTAACCAGGCTGAGTGAGGAATCTCGACCCCCAGCAGTAATCGTCTGCTTGGGGCAGGCGTCTCAGAGAGGCAAGCCTCAGAGATAACCCTCCAGTGGGAGACATTCCACTGAAGGGAGAAAGGTCAGACAGGCAAGGGTTCGGCAGCAGTACAGGAGCGGAAGGCAGAAGAGTAATCGGTAAACAGGCAGAGGTCGGCAACAAGGATCAGATAGGCAAAGGTACAAGATCAGCAAGAGATAGAGTAGTCAGGGATAGCAAGAGTCAAAACACAGATCAATATACAATAATATTCCTAAGCTAAGGTGTGAAATCCTTAGTATCAACACCAGGGAACTGCACTAAGGTCTGAGCGCTAACACAGAATGTATTCACGACAGCAGACAACTTGCTACTGAGTAGCAAGTCCTATTTGTAGCAAGTGAGCTGTCCTGCACCGCCCTGGAGCCCCAGCCGATCCCCAGTGGAGATGGAGTCAGCTGACTAGCCTGGTCAGCTGACTCCCCGTCTTGAGGCATAAAGATCCTGCCTCCTTGCGCGCGCACGCGTTATGCGCCGGGTGAGTGCCGGTGAAAGAGACCCCACAGGAGGCAATTGCGTAGCGGAGTCCGCCGAGCATACGGACTCCGCCGACTGCACAGCCCCGCTCGGCTGCACGCCGACTGTGAGAATCCGGGAAGCGGAGCCCGCTGCCTCATGACTGCTGGCAGCGGGTCCGCTATCCCTCACACTATCCTCCTGAGAGTTGATGATTCTGCACAATTTTCTATCATCTGCAAAAATAGCAACATTGCTTTCTACTTCACCATCTACTAGGTCATTAATAAACTTATTGAAGAGCACTGGACCCAGTACTGACCCCTGTGGAACCCCACTGCTAACAGTCATCCACTTTGAATATGATCCATTGACCACAACTCTTTGTTTTCTGTCCATTAGCCAGTTGCACACAGACTCTTCCCCAGTCCTTGCATCCCTTAACTTTTGCACCAGACTGTTGTGGGGAACAGTGTCGAAGGCCTTTGCAAAGTCCAAGTATATCACATCTACAGCATTCCCAATACCCACATTAGCGTTCACTACCTCATAAAAGCTGAGCATGTTAGTTAAACAGGACCTGTCCTCTGGGCCGGCCCTAGACTTTTTGCCGCCTGAGGCAAGTCTTGAAAAAATTGTCGGCTGCTTACGCTACATTTAAAGCTGGAGGGGAGCGCAGATCGGGGGACCCAGGCGAGGGAGGGGAGGGAGGGGGGTCCGACCCCCCCTCCCCACCGCTAGGCCCAATACCCCGTCCTGCCAGCTACCCCTCCAGCTCGGTGGCCGGCACCCCCGCACCCACAGATGGGCGGATGCCGCCACTAGAACTTTGCCGCCTGAGGCAAAAGTTTCACCCCGCCTCATGAGCGGGCCAGCCCTGCCTGTCCTTAGTAAACCCATGCTGATGCTGAGAAATAAGATTATTTTCTACTATGAAGTTTCATATAGTGTCTCTTAGTAACCCCTCAAATAAAAACTGGTGTTACGTTTACAGGCTTATAATTTCGCGGATCTGATTTTTTGCCCTTCTTAAATAATTTACACTGTTATACAAGCTGTACACTGACTTCCTTACCTTGTATCAAAGGGTGTATGCAATAAACTGCATTAAGTATAATTACGTGTGTAAATTTTTACCGCTGTCAGGAACTTACCTGAGGTGTCCCGCGATGCAGCTGTTCCTCTCGCCGGGCCCTCCAATCTGCACATATCCAGATCTTCATGCGTGCATGACAACCACAGCGGCCTTCCCGACTGGGTTGTGCGTGCACATTGCTGCCAGGACGGGGATCGCACATACGGCTTCAGGTGTCAGCCATACGCGCTCAGACGCAGGAAGACTTAGTGTCAGCTGACATTGTTAGTCAGCTGACACTTAAAGAGAATCTGTATTGTTAAAATCGCACAAAAGTAAACATACCAGTGCGTTAGGGGACATCTCCTATTACCCTCTGTCACAATTTCGCCGCTCCTCGCTGCATTAAAAGTGGTTAAAAACAGTTTTAAAAAGTTTGTTTATAAACAAACAAAATGGCCACCAAAACAGGAAGTAGATTGATGTACAGTATGTCCACACATAGAAAATACATTCATACACAAGAAGGCTGTATACACCCTTCCTTTTGAATCTCAAGAGATCATTTGTGTGTTTCTTTCCCCCTGCAGCTATCTTCCACTGAAGTGTCCGGCTTTTTCTTCCTGCAGAGTGCAGATAGCTCTGCCTGTATGTAATTCCTCAGTATGTGAAAGCCCAGTCAGCTCAGAGGAGGATTTATCCAGCTTGTAAAAGATAAGAGAGAAGAGAGAAGCTGCCCTATTCTAAATAATACACAGGCAGTGTGCAGAGAGGGGCCTGGAGGGGGGAGATGCATCACAGAACCACAACACTGAAGAACTTGGCAGCCTTCCAGACACAGGCCTGACAAGTCTGACAAGAGAGAGATAAGTTGATTTATTACAGAGATGGTGATAGTAGAACGTGCTGCAGTAAGCCAGAACACATTAGAATAGCTTTTGAAACTTGTAGGATGATAAAAAACAGGATGCAATTTTTGTTACGGAGTCTCTTTAAACAGGCTTAATTGTGTTCAGTGTCAGCTGATCCATTAGTCAGCTGACACTCAGGCAGGTGTGCTGCGACTGTATGATTGGTTGTTGGGAGTGTGGCCGGCCACTGATTGGATGCCTGTGATATTTAAGTCTGCTCTGTTCATTTGATCATTGCTCATGATAGCGTTAGCCTGCTAACTGCTGGGTGCTCTATATCTGTGAATATTGTGATTACCTGGATTCTGACCCTGCTTGTTCCCTTGATTGCTGCCTTGACCGACCTTTTGGATTGCCTCTGTGACCTGAGTTTGCCTAGCATTTTGTACCTCAATATATCTGATTGCTTGGGTATGACCTTGGATTATTTCTGGGTTGCTACTGTCTGTTCCTGTTTGGCTCTGGTAGATTATTTGTCTACTCTACATTCAGCTTCTATATCTTGCACCTGAAAGGGAACCTTAACTGAGAGGGATATGGATGTTTCCTTTTAAACAATACCAGTTGCCTGGCAGTCCTGCTGAACTCTTTGGCTGCAGTAGTGGCTGAAGCACACACCTGAAGCACACACCTGAAACAAGCATACAGCTAATCCAGTCTGACTTCAGTCAGAGCACCTGATCTGCATGCTTGTTGAGGGGCTGTGGCTAAAGTATTAGAGACACAGGATCAGCATGCAGGGCCGAGCCTGGGCGGGTGCTGCGGGTGCAAGGCACCCAGGCGCCTGCCTCTGAGAGTCGCCGCCGCTCTCCCCTTGTGGCCGAAGCTCGCTCCCTCCCTCTCTCTAGCCGGCCGCCGGCGCCGCGTCGCGTCAGGCCTCGATCAGGCGGGCGGGCGCTAGGACCTAGCACGCCGCACTGATATGCGGAAGTGACATCACTTCCGCATATAGAGCGGGTGCGTCCGGCGCCCTCTTACTGGTCGGGTCGCCCGCTGATTGAGGTCTGAAGCTAATGCAAGGTGAGGGGGGAGCGGGAGCAGCAGCGGCTAGAGGGGAGGGAGGAGAGGGAAGAGGGGGTACACTCCTATCACTCACTACCTAAACGGGGACCCTATACCCCCTGGCTACATATAGTGGGTACATATACCCCCTGGCTACATATAGTGGGGACATATACCCTCTGGCTACATATAGTGGGCACATATACCCCCTGGCTACATATAGTGGGCACATATACCCCCTGGCTACATATAGTGGGCACATATACCCCCTGGCTACATATAGTGGGCACATATACCCCCTGGCTACATATAGTGGGCACATATACTCCCTGGCTACATATACTGGGCACATATACCCCCTGGCTACATATACAGGGCACATATACCCCCTGACTACATTTACTGGGGACATATAACCCTGGCTACATATAGTGGGCACATATACCCCCTGGCTACATATAGTGGGCACATATACCCCCTGGCTACATATAGTGGGCACATATATCCCCTGGCTACATATACTGGGCACATATACCAGGCACATATACCCCCTGGCTACCCCCTGGCTACATATACTGGGCACATATACCCCCTGGCTACATATAGTGGGCACATATACCCCCTGGCTACATATAGTGGGCACATATACCCCCTGGCTACATATACTGGGCACATATACCCCCTGACTACATATACTGGGGACATATAACCCTGGCTACATATACTGGGCACATATACCCCCTGGCTACATATACTGGGGACATATAACCCTGGCTGCATATACTGGGCACATATACTCCCTGGCTACATATACTGGGGACATATACCCCCTGGCTACATATACTGGGCACATATATCCCTGACTACATATACTGGGACATATACCCCCTGGCTACATATACTGGGCACATATACCCCCTGGCTACATATACTGGGCACATATACCCCCTGCCTACATATACTGGGCACATATATCCCTGGCTATATATTCTGGGGACACTGGCTGTTTGTCATTATGTGCATTTACTGGTGAAAATCTGCCTCTTATTATGTGCATTTGCTGGTGAAAATCTGCCTCTTATTATGTGCATTTGCTGGTGAAAATCTGCCTCTTATTATGTGCATTTGCTGGTGAAAAGCTGTCTCTAATGTGCCTTTACTGGTGAAAAGCGGTCTCTTATGTGCATTTACTGGTGAAACACAGTCTCTTGTTATGTGCATTTACTGGTAAAATGCAGTCTCTTGTTATGTGCATTTACTGGTGAAATGCAGTCTCTTGTTATGTGCATTTACTGGTGAAAAGCGGTCTCTTGTTATGTGCATTTACATGGGGAAAAGCTGTCTCTTATGTGCATTTAGTGGGGAAATTTTGTCAGTAAAAATTATCTTTTGTCAGTAAATTTTTAGGTATTTGTCAGTAAAAAAAATAACGTGAAAGGTTGGCAACACTGGCAGGCTGCGCGGCGCAATGGGAAAGATACATGCAGCCCACCTTGGGCTTGGCAGGGGGGAGGAGCCGACGTCAGCGAGCGAGAGTAGGGTGGCCGCAGGCAGCCATAAATACGCAGTGTGTGACTGCGTCGCACTCGCAGAGCCTCTCAGCCTGAGTCAGTCCAGAGACTAGCAGACTTGCAGGCAGCCAAAGCCAGCCAGGAGCAAACCCATGTAAGAGGGGTAGGAATGGGGTATCACATGCATGCGTAAAGAGGTAGAAGGTGTGGGTGTAGTTATGTGGTTGGGCGCGGTTAATTTAACCACGCCCATAGGCGCCAGAGAAAATCTTGCACCCAGGTGCCAGGCACCCCAGGCTCACCCCTGTCAGCAGGAGAGTCAGGCAACTGGTATTATTTTAAAAGGAAAAATGCATATCCTTCTCAGTTTAGGTTCCATTTAAATGCCTGAGTGTAATCGAAGTTGGGCAGGTGTTATTTCCTCACCTCCTGTTCAAGAGGGGACACGCCACACAGGGTGAAGACGGTGGTGTTAGATTGGGGCATAGGAGCAGATCTGTGGGCAAATAGTGTGTCAAGCCTTACAACCGCACAATAGGGTCGATTCATAAAGCATTACCACATTTGGTAATGCAGAAATTAGCTGATTTTACTGAGCACTTAATGTCAATTCATAAATGCGGTTACCATATGAAAAGCTGAAATTACCGAGCAGCGAGGTAAATGACGGACTTGTTTGGTAAATATCTCAACACATGTCAGTAAATGTCAATTCATAAAACCTACAACAAGCGGTAAAGCCACAAAACAATGTGGTATCCGTGCGAGGAGACTGTGCTAGGAGCGTGACTCACAAGCAGAAGCAGAGGCAGCTGTGACTGACAGGAGCAGGGAGCCAATAGAAACAGCCCCTGTTTTCTGCAAGTCTGGATGATGGAATCTAATAGGAGCCGCAGCCTTTGCTTGTGGGACAAGCTTTTAAACCCTCCAGGCAGCAGCAGAACGAGTTCAGAACAAAACAGGCTTCCCCTGAATACCTTAGGCTGTTTGGTTGTTTAACCTCTTGGGTTCCTGTTTGAAGATGTGTAGGAGCTAGTGGGGAAAATCACCTAAGCATGGCATGTGTAAAGTTTCTTGGAAATTCATCTAAGCTGTGGCAATTAAATAGAATGTTATGAAAGACTAATAGACAGATTCAGATCAAGCAGAGGCAGTATAACAAAACATGTACATCTAAAGGGATGTCTAGGATGCCTCTTACTATTGTAATGCCCTCACTGCATGGAACAGTTTGTAATAACACAGTGACTTTCCACTCTCTTCTGCTGTTACGGACAGATTTTTGGCAATAGGCTTCCGTAATTTACCAAACTCTAACGCACCGGTGAAAATTTTTACAAATTAGCACACAAAAGTCTAAAATACCGAACGCGATATTTTCTCAAACCCAATTTTTTTCCCCCGCACAGCCTTTTATAAATTGTCCCCAAAGAATAGGGCAGAATTCACTGCACGTGAACTGTATGCAGTTTATTGCATACAGCTCAAAGTGTTAAAAAAGTGAGATGTGTACTCACATTAGATACTGTATGTCATTAGGGTATATTACTGTTACTTTCACAAATAAGGTCTTGCAATTATTGATAAAGTACCATGAGAAAACAAAAAACACAAAACAGAAAAGATATACCACAGCGATTTAATGTGCTGAGGAATGTCTCATAGACAAGTATATGGGCACTTCCTCTGGCATGCAGATTTCACCAAAGTAAACCTCTACTCAGAGCTGGATTTACCACAGAGCACTGTAGGCACGTGCCTACAGGCGCCTGATGATGGAAAAGCGGCTCGCTCCCCTCCCCTACTGCCTCCCTCCTTCCCTGTACAGAGTCCCGAGCAGAGCGTAAATAAGACATTACTTACCCAGCTCTCTGCATTCCACTGACGAGATCTCCCTTCAGTCGGGAACACCACTAGCTACTTAATACTGAGGGTACCTTTGGCTACCTAATACCTCTAGCTACTTGAAGGACACCCAAGACGAAAGTAAACTAATGAAATAAATGATTGTATCTCTCTTCTTTCTCCTAAAAATGATTTTTTTAAGATATGCCACAGTTTTATTTTATGTTTAAATCTACTTTTTAAGTTTTAACTGTTTTATTGCTTTTGCTCATGCCACATTCATTGAAGTATGCCAGAGTTAAAATCTATGAACTATTGACCTCCTTTATCTCCTTCCTGCTCTCAGAAGCCATTTTCTGCTAGGAAAGTGTTTTATAGTTGGGATTTCTTATCAGTGAGGGTCACACTGTAGTCACTTCCTGTCTGAGTCAGGGCTGAGTCAGCCACTTACATACCTGATATTTAACCCTTTTAGGCAGAGAAAGAAAAAAAGGAACACAGCCTAGTTATTTGTGTGCTAGGCACTGTACATACACATGTCTATCTCTTCATGTCACATGTCACTTCGGGTATCCTTTAATACTGAGGGTACCACTTGTCAGGAACCGGCCCGCGGCACGCCTGCGTATACGGTTCCCGACTGCGGGTTTGACCAGATCAAGCGGGGAGCAGCCTTAATCAAGCTACAGACAAGGCTGTGACCCCTCAAAAGCTCCTTACTGCCACCACTAGCGGTTTGCTAGACACGTCCACTTGGCAGTCGAGTGCTCAGCACGCAATCCGCGTTTTCGTATTCGGGTCAGCTTTGCGCTTTAGGCAGAATACGGGAACACCATGCACACACACGCACAGTTGCAATCTTACACTGTAGTGAAGCAAAACTACTAATAGTCGTTCCGAACGATACTGTTAGCCACTCTGCTGTCGAGCTACTCGCACTGGCGTTTTCGTACCTTGGGTCAGCTGCGCGCTTTAGGCCAACGTATGACAAACGCCCCCACACACAATGCAATTACAATCTCATACGGTAGGGTTGCCCAAACGTACAATTAGGCATGGATTTATACACAGTTACACTTCAGTCTCTTCTAGGCTATGAGTGTTAGTTTAGTACAGCAGAAGTCAAACTTATTTAAATAACAATTTAATATTCCAGAAAAAACATGGAACAATGCAGAACTTAAATCAAAGTAAAAAAGTTACAAAGTAAAAAGTTACAAGATTAGGAGTTTACAAAGATACACACAAGACAGGTTGCCGAAATAAAAGGGAAAAATAAACGTTACCGCGTTGTTTGAACGTCATTGGCTGGAGAACGCCGCTTCGACCAGTAGTCGGGCAGCCCTTAGCCTCCTTGCTATCTCCAGAGAGCTACGACTTGTGGCTATCCTAGCTGCTGTTTTATACTGTGAGATACGCCTGGAGGCTGCAACTTCATTGGGAAGGGGAGGAACTAGTTTTAAAAGTGTATTTCACAGCAGATCAAAGGTGGGGACTTGACTGCTCTTGGCATAATAAGCCATTTCCTGGCCAGAGGCAGTTTCTTGCCCCAAGACTAACGCAATTTCCCCGTTTGTGACATCACGGTCTGCCAAGCCACTTGTCACACCTGGGCTAGCTGTGACATGCAAGTTTCAAGGCTTTTCCTGTACGCTCTTGATCTTTACAGAGATTTCCCATCCCCAGGTGACAACTTGAGCAAGGCTTTCATATTCCAGCAGGATATCATATGTAAAGTCCTGGCTCAGGCTGGTGTGATCTGCTTCAAAGCATACTGCAGCCAGTCCAGGTGACAATTGCTTCCAAGCACCATACACCTCTGCGACAGTATTCAGACAACAGGGTCGGACCACCGGTATAGGCTACAAAGCAACTGTCTGATTAAGTGTTTCCTAATTACCTGTTTTCTGGCTGTCCAGAGGAACTGTATGCTAATGTCCCAGCCCCCTGCTTCCAGAGGAATTCAATGCAAATGTAGGTCTATTGACCCACACACACAATCACATGAACAGTCCATGAATCTAGCCTGGCATATCTACACCTTTGACATAATACACAGCAGATTAGAAAAATGATAGAAATATACTCCTGTATTCCTTACATCACCAGCCTCATAACTAGCTGCTATATTCCTGACAAGCCCCCTCTTCCAGATGGCGCTGGCAGATGATTCTAATGAATCATCCTGCCAAAGCCTACATTGACGGCCTGGCCGGGTGGGGTAACCCTTTAGCATCCTCAGGAGGGTTCCCCACCTGTCAGTTAGCTCCAAGCTACACGACTGGAAAGCTAGGTCAGGTTGCTGCAATGTGTCGTTGCCCTTGGCAACCTGACGTAACCAACCAGGGGAATTCGGGTCAGTGACGACCGTGAATTCGCGACCATAGAGACAGTGCTGCAGCTGGGGACGGGTTCCGACCGTCACTACCCGCACTTTCTCTATAGTGGCAGGAGCTATCTCTCGGTCCCTTTGGGGAACGATTATCTGCCGGTCTGCCTCCTCCACTTCGGACAGCTCCGAGGGAATAACTTCCCAGAACCCTCTCAGCCCGCCCTTCCCAGCTGGTGACCTGCTGGCTAGCCCCCTGAACTCTTCCAGGCTGCTGTCAAATCGAACAGCCCCAGAAAGCTCAGTGCTGCCTGTCACACATTCCAGGAAGGCTGCAGATGGAGGGGCTCCTGGGCCCTCAGGGTCAGGTTCCGAAGTGGATGTTGCTGACCCAGCAACATTTGTCACTTCAGTGGACAGTCCCTCTGCTGTAGACTCGCTAGCGTTGCGGGTTACCACGGCAGCTGAGGGAGCGCCCACATTACACATATCATAAACCACATCACCTTTGGTCTTGAAAACATCTGAAGGAGGAAGATCTGGCCTGGTGCCGTCTGCCCCTTCAGTGGGCAGTTCATCTGCTGCAGCCCAGCGAACACTGCTGGTTACTCCGGCAGCTGACATAGTGTCCACATGACACACAGCATTATGTAGCACAACACATATGACATCAGCCTTATCAGCCCTACATATATTGTCATTTGGGACATCACATAAAACATCAACATTATCTGCAGCATTGCACACATTGCTACTCAGCACTTCACCAGTAGCATCAACAGTTCCTGCATCGATCGCATCGATAGTCCATGCGTCATAAATGACATCATCCGTTTCTGCATTCTCTGTATCAACATGTCCCACTCCAGGCCTAGGCACTGGAGAATCACTAGGGCTGGTTCCTAGTATACAGTCCGTAGCCCCTGGGGGCCCACCAGCACCCCCCACTTGCACAGAGTTATCAAATAGTACCTTGCAAGAGTCCTGAACTTCTGCTGGGGAGGCGGGCTCCACGGGGGTTAGATTAGGCTCATACCGGGCTACTAACCATCCCAGGTCAGTACCCAGCAAAACGTTGGTGGGGATTTTGTCAGTTACCCCAACTTCCTTCATTCCGCTGCTGGCCCCCCAATCCAGGTGGACCAAGGCGGTGGGTATGGCGGGGGTGACACCCCCAACCCCTCTGACAGCAATCATTTTCCCAGGTATGTACTGCTCGGGGTTCACAAGCTGGTGATATATGAGAGTCACTTCTGCTCCAGTGTCTCTCAGCCCAGTGGCAACTGTACCCCCAACCGTGACAAGCTGCAGATTCTCTGCATAGCCAGTGGCATTCCTGGTAGCACACAAAGCAGTTGGGACTTCACTGGGGTTTGAGGCCTCACTGGATTTTGGGGCCTCCCTCTTCCTCTCCGGGCAAGTCATGCTGATATGACCCACCCTGTCACATACAAAGCATTTCCGGGTATCAGTGGTTGGTTGCCTGAATCCAGGAGACAGCGGTGCTTGCCTCCTCTGGGTGCTGGGTGAAACAGGTTTAGCAATCTGTTCTCCCCTCCAGCTGGATGGAGTAGTCCTCCGGGACTCGGGTGCTCTATGGGCCGTGTAGGAATCGGCCATTTCCGCAGCTTCATCCACTGTCTTTGGTTCTCGATCCAGCACAAACAGCCGGACCTCAACAGGACAGGTGTGTAGGAACTGGTCTTTTATCATCAGCTCCTGCAGGGCATCCAAGGTTTTGACTGACAGTCCTTTTAACCACTGCTGGAAGGCAGTACGCAGGTTGCACACATGATCCAGGTAACTGTCATTAGGACCTCGCTGCACTGTCCTGAAACATTTGCGATACACCTCTGGCGTGAGGTGGTATCGCGCAATAATGGCTTTCTTAATTTCCTCAAAGTCTGTTTCTTCCTCCTGGGGGAGACTCAAAAACGCCTCCAGGGTCTTGCCTCTCAGCCCTGGTGTGATGTATCTGGCCCACTGCTCACGGGGCACCCCACACTGACGACAAGTCCTTTCAAACCCCTGCAGGAAAGTGTCTATGTCAGAGTCTTTGTCCATAGCGGGGAACTTATCCAGGGGGATTCTGTGGACTCGCTCACCTTCGCGTTCTGCGGGTCCCGCAGACCGGTTCTGCTGCTGAAGTTTAGCCATCTCCAGCTGGTGTCGCTGTGCAGCTTGTTCCCTCTCGGCCTGGAGTCGCTGTGCCGCTTGTTCCTTCTCTGCCTGTCGGTGCAGTAGGATCAGCTTTAGGCGCAGTTCAGGATCAGCCGAGTTCAGTAGCTGTAGATCAGCTTCCAGAGATGTCATCTCCGTGTTCGGTGGATCATCCAGGACATCGTTTTCACTCGCATCCTGTGGCGGGAGCGATTCCTCATCTGGCGTGTCGTGAGCTGCATCCGCTGGCGTTGAAGCACGGGCTTGCTCTGCCTCATCATACTCCTCGAGCGCACTAACTAACTGCTCCTTAGTCTGGCCGCTCACCGTCTCGATGCCTTTGTGCTCACACAGGTTGAGTAGTATCTCTTTGCTTTGCCTTGCATAGCTGGATGCTTTCTGAGCCATCGTGTTGCAAAATAAAAAGAAAAAAGGGGAGGGGAGCAAAATGCCAAGTGTTTATCTTTGAGAAAAAAAAGTATATATATTCTGCACTGAGTAGACTTCTGTAGGCTAGTTGCTTCTAGCAAGCTTCCAGCCTTTAGTACTCAGAATAGCGAGCTAAACTGCGTACTAATGTACTAAACGATCCCACCACTGCCAGCCAACTATGTCAGGAACCGGTCCGCGGCACGCCTGCGTATACGGTTCCCGACTGGGGGTTTGACCAGATCAAGCGGGGAGCAGCCTTAGTCAAGCTACAGACAAGGCTGTGACCCCTCAAAAGTTCCTTACTGCCACCACTAGCGGTTTGCTAGACACGTCCATTTGGCTGTCGAGTGCTCAGCACGCAATCCGCGTTTTCGTATTCGGGTCAGCTTTGCGCTTTAGGCCGAATACGGGAACGCCACGCACACACACGCACAGTTGCAATCTTACACTGTAGTGAAGCAAAACTACTAACAGTCGTTCCGAACAATACTGTTAGCCACTCTGCTGTCGAGCTACTCGCACTGGCATTTTCGTACGTTGGGTCAGCTGCGCGCTTTAGGCCAACGTATGACAAACACCCCCACACACAATGCAATTACAATCTAATACGGTAGGGTTGCCCAAACGTACAATTAGGCATGGATTTATACACAGTTACACTTCAGTCTCTTCTAGGCTATGAGTGTTCGTTTAGTACAGCAGAAGTCAAACTTATTTAAATAACAATTTAATATTCCAGAAAAAAACATGGAACAATGAAGAACTTAATATATACAAAAGATGTACAAAAATCAAAGTAAAAAAGTTACAAAGTAAAAAGTTACAAGATTAAGAGTTTACAAAGATACACACAAGACAGGTTGCCGAAATAAAAGGGAAAAATAAACGTTACCGCGTTGTTTGAACGTCATTGTCTGGAGAACGCCGCTTCGACCAGTAGTCGGGCAGCCCTTAGCCTCCTTGCTATCTCCAGAGAGCTACGACTTGTGGCTTTACTAGCTGCTGTTTTATACTGTGAGATACGCCTGGAGGCTGCAACTTCATTGGGAAGGGGAGGAACTAGTTTTAAAAGTGTATTTCACAGCAGATCAAAGGTGGGGACTTGACTGCTCTTGGCATAAGCCATTTCCTGGCCAGAGGCAGTTTCTTGCCCCAAGACTAACGCAATTTCCCCGTTTGTGACATCACGGTCTGCCAAGCCACTTGTCACACCTGGGCTAGCTGTGACATGCAAGTTTCAAGGCTTTTCCTGTACGCTCTTGATCTTTACAGAGATTTCCCATCCCCAGGTGACAACTTGAGCAAGGCTTTCATATTCCAGCAGGATATCATATGTAAAGTCCTGGCTCAGGCTGGTGTGATCTGCTTCAAAGCATACTGCAGCCAGTCCAGGTGACAATTGCTTCCAAGCACCATACACCTCTGCGACAGTATTCAGACAACAGGGTCGGACCACCGGTATAGGCTACAAAGCAACTGTCTGATTAAGTGTTTCCTAATTACCTGTTTTCTGGCTGTCCAGAGGAACTGTATGCTAATGTCCCAGCCCCCTGCTTCCAGAGGAATTCAATGCAAATGTAGGTCTATTGACCCACACACACAATCACATGAACAGTCCATGAATCTAGCCTGGCATATCTACACCTTTGACATAATACACAGCAGATTAGAAAAATGATAGAAATATACTCCTGTATTCCTTACATCACCAGCCTCATAACTAGCTGCTATATTCCTGACAAGCCCCCTCTTCCAGATGGCGCTGGCAGATGATTCTAATGAATCATCCTGCCAAAGCCTACATTGACGGCCTGGCCGGGTGGGGTAACCCTTTAGCATCCTCAGGAGGGTTCCCCACCTGTCAGTTAGCTCCAAGCTACACGACTGGAAAGCTAGGTCAGGTTGCTGCAATGTGTCGTTGCCCTTGGCAACCTGACGTAACCAACCAGGGGAATTCGGGTCAGTGACGACCGTGAATTCGCGACCATAGAGACAGTGCTGCAGCTGGGGACGGGTTCCGACCGTCACTACCCGCACTTTCTCTATAGTGGCAGGAGCTATCTCTCGGTCCCTTTGGGGAACGATTATCTGCCGGTCTGCCTCCTCCACTTCGGACAGCTCCGAGGGAATAACTTCCCAGAACCCTCTCAGCCCGCCCTTCCCAGCTGGTGACCTGCTGGCTAGCCCCCTGAACTCTTCCAGGCTGCTGTCAAATCGAACAGCCCCAGAAAGCTCAGTGCTGCCTGTCACACATTCCAGGAAGGCTGCAGATGGAGGGGCTCCTGGGCCCTCAGGGTCAGGTTCCGAAGTGGATGTTGCTGACCCAGCAACATTTGTCACTTCAGTGGACAGTCCCTCTGCTGTAGACTCGCTAGCGTTGCGGGTTACCACGGCAGCTGAGGGAGCGCCCACATTACACATATCATAAACCACATCACCTTTGGTCTTGAAAACATCTGAAGGAGGAAGATCTGGCCTGGTGCCGTCTGCCCCTTCAGTGGGCAGTTCATCTGCTGCAGCCCAGCGAACACTGCTGGTTACTCCGGCAGCTGACATAGTGTCCACATGACACACAGCATTATGTAGCACAACACATATGACATCAGCCTTATCAGCCCTACATATATTGTCATTTGGGACATCACATAAAACATCAACATTATCTGCAGCATTGCACACATTGCTACTCAGCACTTCACCAGTAGCATCAACAGTTCCTGCATCGATCGCATCGATAGTCCATGCGTCATAAATGACATCATCCGTTTCTGCATTCTCTGTATCAACATGTCCCACTCCAGGCCTAGGCACTGGAGAATCACTAGGGCTGGTTCCTAGTATACAGTCCGTAGCCCCTGGGGGCCCACCAGCACCCCCCACTTGCACAGAGTTATCAAATAGTACCTTGCAAGAGTCCTGAACTTCTGCTGGGGAGGCGGGCTCCACGGGGGTTAGATTAGGCTCATACCGGGCTACTAACCATCCCAGGTCAGTACCCAGCAAAACGTTGGTGGGGATTTTGTCAGTTACCCCAACTTCCTTCATTCCGCTGCTGGCCCCCCAATCCAGGTGGACCAAGGCGGTGGGTATGGCGGGGGTGACACCCCCAACCCCTCTGACAGCAATCATTTTCCCAGGTATGTACTGCTCGGGGTTCACAAGCTGGTGATATATGAGATTCACTTCTGCTCCAGTGTCTCTCAGCCCAGTGGCAACTGTACCCCCAACCGTGACAAGCTGCAGATTCTCTGCATAGCCAGTGGCATTCCTGGTAGCACACAAAGCAGTTGGGACTTCACTGGGGTTTGAGGCCTCACTGGATTTTGGGGCCTCCCTCTTCCTCTCCGGGCAAGTCATGCTGATATGACCCACCCTGTCACATACAAAGCATTTCCGGGTATCAGTGGTTGGTTGCCTGAATCCAGGAGACAGCGGTGCTTGCCTCCTCTGGGTGCTGGGTGAAACAGGTTTAGCAATCTGTTCTCCCCTCCAGCTGGATGGAGTAGTCCTCCGGGACTCGGGTGCTCTATGGGCCGTGTAGGAATCGGCCATTTCCGCAGCTTCATCCACTGTCTTTGGTTCTCGATCCAGCACAAACAGCCGGACCTCAACAGGACAGGTGTGTAGGAACTGGTCTTTTATCATCAGCTCCTGCAGGGCATCCAAGGTTTTGACTGACAGTCCTTTTAACCACTGCTGGAAGGCAGTACGCAGGTTGCACACATGATCCAGGTAACTGTCATTAGGACCTCGCTGCACTGTCCTGAAACATTTGCGATACACCTCTGGCGTGAGGTGGTATCGCGCAATAATGGCTTTCTTAATTTCCTCAAAGTCTGTTTCTTCCTCCTGGGGGAGACTCAAAAACGCCTCCAGGGTCTTGCCTCTCAGCCCTGGTGTGATGTATCTGGCCCACTGCTCACGGGGCACCCCACACTGACGACAAGTCCTTTCAAACCCCTGCAGGAAAGTGTCTATGTCAGAGTCTTTGTCCATAGCGGGGAACTTATCCAGGGGGATTCTGTGGACTCGCTCACCTTCGCGTTCTGCGGGTCCCGCAGACCGGTTCTGCTGCTGAAGTTTAGCCATCTCCAGCTGGTGTCGCTGTGCAGCTTGTTCCCTCTCGGCCTGGAGTCGCTGTGCCGCTTGTTCCTTCTCTGCCTGTCGGTGCAGTAGGATCAGCTTTAGGCGCAGTTCAGGATCAGCCGAGTTCAGTAGCTGTAGATCAGCTTCCAGAGATGTCATCTCCGTGTTCGGTGGATCATCCAGGACATCGTTTTCACTCGCATCCTGTGGCGGGAGCGATTCCTCATCTGGCGTGTCGTGAGCTGCATCCGCTGGCGTTGAAGCACGGGCTTGCTCTGCCTCATCATACTCCTCGAGCGCACTAACTAACTGCTCCTTAGTCTGGCCGCTCACCGTCTCGATGCCTTTGTGCTCACACAGGTTGAGTAGTATCTCTTTGCTTTGCCTTGCATAGCTGGATGCTTTCTGAGCCATCGTGTTGCAAAATAAAAAGAAAAAAGGGGAGGGGAGCAAAATGCCAAGTGTTTATCTTTGAGAAAAAAAAGTATATATATTCTGCACTGAGTAGACTTCTGTAGGCTAGTTGCTTCTAGCAAGCTTCCAGCCTTTAGTACTCAGAATAGCAAGCTAAACTGCGTACTAATGTACTAAACGATCCCACCACTGCCAGCCAACTATGTCAGGAACCGGTCCGCGGCACGCCTGTGTATACGGTTCCCGACTGGGGGTTTGACCAGATCAAGCGGGGAGCAGCCTTAGTCAAGCTACAGACAAGGCTGTGACCACCATTAAAAGTTCCTTACTGCCACCACTAGCGGTTTGCTAGACACGTCCATTTGGCTGTCGAGTGCTCAGCACGCAATCCGCGTTTTCGTATTCGGGTCAGCTTTGCGCTTTAGGCCGAATACGGGAACGCCACGCACACACACGCACAGTTGCAATCTTACACTGTAGTGAAGCAAAACTACTAACAGTCGTTCCGAACAATACTGTTAGCCACTCTGCTGTCGAGCTACTCGCACTGGCATTTTCGTACGTTGGGTCAGCTGCGCGCTTTAGGCCAACGTATGACAAACACCCCCACACACAATGCAATTACAATCTAATACGGTAGGGTTGCCCAAACGTACAATTAGGCATGGATTTATACACAGTTACACTTCAGTCTCTTCTAGGCTATGAGTGTTCGTTTAGTACAGCAGAAGTCAAACTTATTTAAATAACAATTTAATATTCCAGAAAAAAACATGGAACAATGAAGAACTTAATATATACAAAAGATGTACAAAAATCAAAGTAAAAAAGTTACAAAGTAAAAAGTTACAAGATTAAGAGTTTACAAAGATACACACAAGACAGGTTGCCGAAATAAAAGGGAAAAATAAACGTTACCGCGTTGTTTGAACGTCATTGTCTGGAGAACGCCGCTTCGACCAGTAGTCGGGCAGCCCTTAGCCTCCTTGCTATCTCCAGAGAGCTATGAGTTGTGGCTATCCTAGCTTCTGTTTTATACTGTGAGATACGCCTGGAGGCTGCAACTTCATTGGGAAGGGGAGGAACTAGTTTTAAAAGTGTATTTCACAGCAAATCAAAGGTGGGGACTTGACTGCTCTTGGCATAATAAGCCATTTCCTGGCCAGAGGCAGTTTCTTGCCCCAAGACTAACGCAATTTCCCCGTTTGTGACATCACGGTCTGCCAAGCCACTTGTCACACCTGGGCTAGCTGTGACATGCAAATTTCAAGGCTTTTTCCTGTACGCTCTTGATCGTTACAGAGATTTCCCATCCCCAGGTGACAACTTGAGCAAGGCTTTCATATTCCAGCAGGATATCATATGTAAAGTCCTGGCTCAGGCTGGTGTGATCTGCTTCAAAGCATACTGCAGCCAGTCCAGGTGACAATTGCTTCCAAGCACCATACACCTCTGCGACAGTATTCAGACAACAGGGTCGGACCACCGGTATAGGCTACAAAGCAACTGTCTGATTAAGTGTTTCCTAATTACCTGTTTTCTGGCTGTCCAGAGGAACTGTATGCTAATATCCCAGCCCCCTGCTTCCAGAGGAATTCAATGCAAATGTAGGTCTATTGACCCACACACACAATCACATGAACAGTCCATGAATCTAGCCTGGCATATCTACACCTTTGACATAATACACAGCAGATTAGAAAAATGATAGAAATATACTCCTGTATTCCTTACATCACCAGCCTCATAACTAGCTGCTATGTTCCTGACACCTCTAGCTTCCTAATGCTAAGGGGCACCTGAAGCTATATATGGCGGGCGAGGAAATAAGGGAGAAGTGACAGCGGGGCCAGCCAGTACACTTGTGGTGCAGTTCAGCGGGGGTTTGTAGGTTCATGGAGGGCAAAGTCTAGGCCTAGGGTGCCAGGACCTACAGGCTCCTGTGATATAAATCCGGGCCTGCCTCTAATTATGTATTTCTTCATCGTGCACGCAATGTTTCTGTTGCCTGCCTAGTGTTGTGTTTTAAATCATACAAATGTAATGTAAACATTTTTGCATAGAAATCATTTACAAGCAATGTGATACAGCCCACTGCATAAAAATAATGGAAGCAAGCTTTTCTTTCACTCTGCTGCAGCATAAGGGGAAGTTTGCTTGTGATTTGAACAGTTGAATACACCTTTTGTATTTGCAAAACAAGAGCCAGCGAAGAAAGGAGAGACGCCCACTGGAAGGTTGTGCAGTGCATTATTTATACGCCAAGGATCTGTACTTCCTCCTGCTCTATCACAACTGCACAGAGCGGTGCCACGGCACACAGCAATGTATGGCGATCACCTCTGACAACAACAACAAGCGCTGTAAGTACAGCTCGTCTGTTACATGCTGGCATATGCCTATACATGTATGTTATCCTAGATAACACCTATGAACTCACTATGAACTCAGGCGCTGGGGCTCTTTTATGAAAACTGAGGTAGAAGTAAATCAGTAACGTTTGTCAGTGGGAAAATAAAAAGTGAAGTCTGACGAGCGGATTGCTTGTATTTTCTACTCGGAGACTTTTCTCACAAACTTTTGAAAACTATTTGTAATACTTCATTACTCATAAAAGTAAAACAGCGTGACGAAATCTGTGCTGCTTTTAACTTGCCATACTTGACCAGCATCAACACTGAGTATATATGTACAGCAGAGTCCTGGTTATCCGGAACTCAACTAACCAGCAATCTCAGCCTTTAACCACTTCACAGCTCCAGTACAGTATATCTACTCCCCTGCAGACTTCATCTAACCGCCCAGGGGAGTAAATATACGTACTCCCGCTGCTACCACTACTGTACCCGCTCCCGCTTATTTGTGCGCTCGTTCATGTTGCCATCTGCCCACCAGGAGATCAATGAATGGGAAAGCAATTCCTAATCATTGATCTAAGTCCCCGTAGCAATTATCGGCGCCTTTTATGAGAAGCTGCACGATCATTCTAATAAATAAAAGTTTCCCATCTTCAGTACACTTCCTGTAAGCATACATATTTTGCTTACAGGACGTATAAAAAAAAAGACTGAGGCCATCTTGTGGTCAAATAGTAAAACTACATCTAAAAGTATTTTTTTTAAATGCAAAGACCTGTTTTTACATTTTAAATTAACCCCTTACCTCCCACACTCCCCAATAGTTACCAACATTTATTTTTTTTGTAAAAAAACACAATGAAATAAATTTACAATTATAAAAAATGCATAAATAGTTTTCTTAGGGACTGAACTTTTTTAATATGTATGTCAAGATGGTATAATACTGTTACTTTATAAATTATGGGCTTTTTATTAATGATGGATGCAAAACTGAAAAAAATGCATCTTTATTTCCTAATAAAATATTGGCTCCAGACATTGTGATAGGGACATCATTTAAATGGTGTAATAACCAGTACAAATGGGCACATAAATTACGTGGATTTTAATTATGGTAGCATGCATTATTTAAAAATGATAATGGCCGAAAACTAAAAAATAAGGATTTTTTTCCAATTTTTTTCTTATTTTTCCATAAAAAAACATTTAGAATAAAATAATTCTTGGCATAATTTACCACCCAAAGTAAGCCTAATTAGTGATAAAAAAAACACATTTAACACATTTAATTCTGATAAGTAGAGATAAAGTTATTGGCAAATGAATGGAAGGAGCTGAAAGGTGAAAATTGCTTGGATGCTGAAGGGGTAAAACCCCTCAGTTGTGAAGTGGTTAAAGGAGATATCAGGCAAAACAGATTTACTTACCTGGGGCTATGTAGGGGACCCGGGTGACCCGTTGAGAGCGGAGCTGCGGTGAGGGACACACAAGCCACCGGGGGCTGGAGGAAGCCGCAGGTAAGTAAATCTATTTTTAATCATTTTGCCTGATATTTCCTTTTAGCACGCAGCTGTTTATGGGCTCTCCTGGGCTTAAAGCCTGGGTTCCACAGCTCCCCCAAGGTTAATATACTCTCAATTACAGTATTTTAACATTTAATACAGAGTTCATGATCTATTTTTAACACAGAGTCTCAAGCAACCAGAAAGCACACTTATCCAGCATCAGCCGATCCCCATCGGGGATAACTGAGACTCCACTGTATGTTTATCAAATCTACAGAAAGTAATAAGCTCATGATTGTGAGTCAGACCTGTAGTTTCACTTTCACAATCCCCTTACACTGTGAGCCCACAGCGACTGCAGGGGAGAGCAGCAATCGCTGCACACAGAGGTCGTCCAGGGTATGTATGGACTCAGTGCAGTTTGTGTCAGTGCCTCCTACCAATACACAGAGTGTTGGTATAGCTATTTCCTACTCTGCCATTCAGGTAAGCAATAGAGATGTTACCTGGGTTCTGACTTGCCTCTTGGTCTTGCTATCGCTGAGTGTTAAATCCCCTAGGCTCAAACTGGACTTTGCATAGAGATTTGGAAGATTAATGATTGATACCTGACACCTGATTGATTAATTCATCAATTTTAGGTAATTAAACATTGGTTATTGAATCTACTTAGTCCAATGCGATGTTCTGTATGTTTACAGTATGGTGTGGGACACGCAAGAACATCAGAAGTGCATAGACTGCAATGTCTGATTACATGCGGAGCACAGCAACACAAGCTGACCCATTCACTGTAGGGATTGAGATCAGCAGCACAACCTACGGCAGCGCAGTTGGTGTGTGATTGGATGCAACGCATGAATTGTAAACGAGGCCTAAACTCAGATTAATTCTGACTGTAGAGAAAATTCTCCGCATTCTGCGTGCTTTTGCAGCAGTGTTTTCATTGGTGTTTTGGTATAGCTCCCCGTCAATCATCTAACCCATACTGATCCCACAAATATTACATCCCCTAATGCTTAAAGTGTACTTGAGATGTATAAATAAAAAAGTTTTATACAAACCTGGGGCTTCCACCAGCCCCCCCCCTCCCCCCTTGCTGTCTTCCTCCGCTGTCTATATGCTCCAGTCGGTGCCAGGCGCAGAACACTCCCAGCCTCGGGGGCGAGCAGCACTTGTGCAGTACGCCCCGACTGTCTAGGAGAATGGTGCCTCTACTGGAACATCTAGAAGGTGGAGGAGGATGGCGAGGGCCCGATTAGCCTGAAGGGGGCTGGAGGAAGCTCCAGGTATGTATAAAACTTTTCTATTTATTCATCTCAGGTTCTCTTTATTACTACATTCTTCCTCGAATGCTTAATCCTCTTCCTGGCACATAACCCTAACCTCCCCCTGATCTTAACTCCTTCTTGGTGTCTAACCTCCTACCTAATATTAACCCTTTTCTTCCCCCTGTCATAAAAAGTAGAGGTGAGGTGCAACAAAACACCCAGCAGTTCACTAGAAGTGCCCACCTCCTCAGCAGAACAACAATTCAATCCACAATGAGGCGGAGGGCACATTTAAGTTGCGAATCCAAATTTTATTCGTATAAAAATGGCATTTAAAGTACTCAGGGAGGTTGTCAGTGCAGAGAGGTTTTCCTTTCCTGACACCTGTATCTAAGGCCTTCTTCACATGGCTGTGCGATCGGACTGCAACGCATACGATCGCACGTCATCTGCATTTGCATGCATTGCGTGGCTGATTCCCATTCACTGTAGTGAATGGGACAGCCATGCGTTTGGGCAAAAAATGCAAGCAGCATGCGTTTGTGGACCACACCAGGGGATTGTCCAATTGTTCTACTAAACCGGAATGCTTATCATGAATGCTGTTTTTGATGGCTACATCAGTTTTTTGCTTAGGCAATTTTAATTTTTGAATCATATGTGCTTCCATTTGATGTGTATGTCATTTTGAGACTTTTCTTGCATGTTCCCAATTGTTTAAATAAATTTTGATACTTGATATATTAAGGTGGCTTATAACCTATTTTTGGTCAGTTACCTTGTTGAAATGTCTCTATGTTAAGGTTTGCCCCGCCCACTATCTCTAGTATGGGTAAGATGATCAAGTATGTGGGGACTGCTGCTACGGGCAAATTGTTGCCCAATTATCTTTAGATTTGTGGACCACACTGGTCTGCTACACATGCAGTATGAACATCAGCCAGTGCAGTCTATGCACTTCTGATGTCGTGTGTGTCTGCATCCTGCATGCGTTGCTGAAATAAGACAGCAACGCGTGTAATGTGAACGAGGCCTAACCTTCTCCCCAGTATTAACTCTTAACTGTCTTACTTTAACAAAATATGAGTCTCTCGCTACCCTGTCCCTGCCTCTAACCCTCCTAATAAGTCCCTATCCCTAAGCAATTTATATCGTCTGTCATCTCGGCTTCAGTGTCTTGGACATTTACTAAGTTTCGGCATGTTGCGTAAACTGTTTTGCTTAACACAGGTGTCTGCCAATAGCTTTGTTATTGGGTGCTTAAGCGAAGCATTGCATTTCAGTAGGTTGAGCGTGTATTAAGACAGCGTGCCAAATCAACCTACTTCCATCTTTGAAGGCTTGTAAAGTAAATCTAAACTATAGCTAAGAAAATTAAAACAATTGTAAAGTTTCATAAAGAGCAGCCTTATACCTCCATAGTGCCAGTGTTTAGAAAAGGCCTCTCCCTGCATATACTGTATGTTCCATTTCAGTGCTATTAAAGAGAGTAACCAAGCAGCTCGGGGTGACCCAAACCACTAGGAATGTATAGGGGGATAAAAGAGACCAAAAAAGCCCTCCTACTAATAAGCAAAGCTTGGTGGAATTTGTAGGAGGGTTTTTCGGTCTCTTTTATTCCACTATACATTCCTAGTGGTTTGGGCCACCCCGAGCTGCTTGGTTACTCTGTTCTACTGGTCCAAGCCCTATCCCAAACAGCCATATCAATCCCTGCCATGTACTGATGAGGGCCAAAAGCCCGAAACAGGCTATCTACATGTGGCGTTGGTGTGGCTGTGTAATATTTAAAGCTATAGCCTTGCTATACACCAATGATTCTGGATGCTTGTCTGGCTTACAGGGGCGAAAAGAGATAATTTGCATATTCAGTAGTGGTGCATTGTGGGTAACCACACATGTTCACTTATAGCTGAATTATTGCAAATTTCCTTCTGTTTTAAGAAGGCAAATTTAACCAAGCAGTGCTATTAAAGAAAACCTTAAGGCAAAGAAAAAAATCCAAATGAACTGACCTGGGGCTTCTACTGTCCCCCTGCAGCTGTTCTGTGCCCGTGCTGTGGCAGACCGATGCTCCAGTCATCTGCAGCGACTCAGTTTCGTTTTTGGCAACTCAGCCAGTCGATGGCCACTGTGCCTACGTGGCCCTGACCACACGTGTCCTCGACCATGCTTCTTTCACCGGTAGCCTCCTGCGCATGCGAGAAAATCGCGTACTGCATATACGCAGGATGCTCCCGGTGCAGTGGGCGCAGGCAGCACAGTGGGCAGAGTTGCCAAAACTGGGTCACTGCAGGGGACCAAAAGATTGGTATGTCACGATGCAGGCACAGGAAGGCTGCAGGTAGCCGGTAGAAGCCCCAGGTAAGTTAAACTAGATTTAAACTTTTAAACTAGGTTCGAGATGAAAAACTAACTATAAGAAGTAACTGGTCTATATATGTTATCTAAAGTTTAGATAGTTTACACAGCAAATCTATCTGCAAACAGCTTCGACAGTTTATGATTATTTATTCCTGTGATACAATGAGGGCAGCCATGTTCTATTTGTCACATTGTCACAGGCTGAGGGCTGGAGATGCTATCAGCTTGCCTGTGTGTAAAGTCAGTCCCCTCTCCTCCTCCCTACTCCCCTCTGCCTCTGAAATCTCTGGCTAGTAACACCTCCCCCTCCTCCTGCCCAGACTGAGCTCCCATAAGCCCTTGCTACTGTCTGAAAATGCCAAGGCACTGTGAAAAGCTGTGGGCGAGGTTTGTTTAGTTTATAGGGAGGGTATTAAAAAAAACAAAAAAGTATTTGGCTTGAGGAATGCCCTATAAACTATATGAAAGGAACACAATTATTCAATGAGTAAAAGTTTATTTTGGATCCACTTTAAGGTTTCCTTTAATTTGGGCACTGCTTCATTGACTATCTTAGCTACACTGGTGGTTTTGCCTCCTCCCCCATTATTTACTTAGCCCCACCCACTTCACTTTCTGATGTCAAACCTCCCTTATTATTATGGACCTGTAGCTATTGCACAACAACATCATATTCCACCTCAGTACTCCACAGGTCTCCCTATGCTTAGTGAGACAGTAAAGGTCTCAGTGCATTAGGCCTCATGCCCTGACCCCCTTCCCAAAGTGACTGTCCTCTGTGTTGGTGCCTAGGCAAGAGGACACGATCACATGGTGCTGTTGCTGTTGCTGTTCCCACACCGGTTTATACTTTCACTACCCAGAAGTGTGGCAAAATGTGGTTAATCTGCTGGGTGTATTTTTTTTACATGCTGCTATTACTGTATAAATGTGTAAGGAAGACTGCTCTTTGTGTTTCATTTTTCAGTACCTGCTCACAGCAAATACAAATGCAGTCAGAACTCTAGAAAAAAAAATTCTGCACATTATTCCACATATTCCCAGCACCGATTAGAATTAGAGATGAATCACTGAATAATTTCATTTTTTCATGTGTATTTAATAACAGAGAAATGCTGCATCATTATTTACCAGCAGTCATCATCATCATCTAATTTAATATTAATATATTGTTATTATTGAAGTCGTTATTCCAGTAAGTATTGCACATTTTGGTAAATTAGGTCCTTTCCAATTAATTTTATTTCTCTAAATTGTAGGTGAAAAAGTCTATTATGAAAATATGGTTTAACCCACATACTCCATTAAAAGAAAGCAACATGGCTGAATCCAGCATCCTCATCTTCACCATTGCCTCGATGTTTATAAGTGTGCATTGTGTGGAACAACCAATCATGGAGAATAAGGACTTTGTAAGCAACTTCTCTTACCAGTCACTGGGTGCCGTTCCGGAGAATCTGACTTTACAAACAACTGTGCTGGATCTATCACATAATAATATCCAAAAGCTTCAAGCGACAAACTTCAACTACTTGCTCCATCTCAGAGTTCTGAACATTTCATACAACGCAGTCATCGAATTGGACAGGCAACTATTTGATGACAACAAACTTTTGGAACATCTGGATTTATCCAACAACAAGCTTGAGAATGTCTCTTGTACATTTCCAGATACCCTTCGTCATCTGGATATTTCCTATAACCATTTCAGAACACTGTCTGTATGTAGAGGTTTGACGAATCTAGTACAACTTGAACACTTAGGATTAGGAGCAGAGATTATTAGAAGATCTGATTTAAGCAGCATCTCTCACCTTAAACTTCAAAATGTGTTCCTGAATTTGGATAACCTAAGAGAGTATGAAAATGGCAGCCTGCTCATGCTCAATACATCAAAGCTTCATCTCTCTTCCTTGTCAATGCAAAATTACACCATCTCCATACTTTTTGATGCTGTCAATACATCTGAGTTTTTGGAACTGTCCAATTTTGACACATGGCAGGAACGAATGAAGGACTATATTAAAGTAATAGCTTATAATTCCCGGGTCACCCATTTAACTATGAGCAATCTTTCTTTACGATGGGATATTCTAACATACGTCCTTCAGGTTATATGGCACTCGCCGGTTGAAAGATTTGAACTATCTGACTTTACTTTGTTAGGGGTGATCCTTAGAGCTCCATTTAACTATTCTCACTCTTCAATGAAGGAGCTTTATGTGACCCGTGTTCAATGTAAAGTTTTTATATTTGATCAGACAATTTTGTACCGATTGTTTTCTGAAATGAACATTGAAAATTTGACCATAACGTCAGCCAATTTCCTTTTTATGGAATGTCCTTTAAAACCTAGCAACTTTCAACACATTGACTTTTCCAGTAATGCAATGACAGACGATGTCTTTCAAAACTGTGCGAATCTAACTAAGCTTAAGACTTTGAAAATGGCAGACAATAAGTTACAAAAATTAGCGAGGGTGAGCTCAATGACAAACAAAATGTCTTCCTTACAATACCTTGACGTTAGTCGGAACCAGCTCGATTACAGTGAGGAAGAATGCAACTGGTCCCAGAGCTTAAGGAAGCTGGATCTGAGTTCCTGTTCTTTGGGCGATTCTGTTTTTAAGTGTTTGCCGAAGAATATTACATGGTTGAATCTGGCCAAAAATGATATATCTCTTGTGCCATTAAACATGACTTATTTTGATAAATTGGAATACCTTAACCTTGCTTATAATCGTTTCTTTGATCTGCCAGATTGCTCTTTGTTTCCTGGATTAATGGTGCTCAATGTTGCACACAACCAAATTCCTTACCCAACAACTGAATTTCTGCACAAATGCCTAAGATTAACCTATTTGGACATTGGACAAAATCCTTTCCATTGTTTTTGTGAAATCAGGAAATTCATAGGTGAAGCAAAGCGTTCAACTAAAAAAGTGATTGGCTGGCCAAATAATTATGTTTGTGATCGCCCGGACAACTTAGAAGGGGTTGTCTTGTTAGATGTCTACATACCTGAAATATACTGCAACATCTTTATACTGGTCCCAGTTATTGTTGTTCCTGTAATTGTTGGTCTTGCGCTGTTGTTTTGGGTGTGCAAGTATTGTGATGTGCTTTGGTATTTAAAAATGATTTGGCAGTGGACAAAGTCAAAGCACCGATCTAGAAGATCCAAGAGTGGTTATTGGGAACTAGATAAAGATTTTGACTTTCATGCTTTTGTCTCTTATAGTGAACATGATGCATCTTGGGTTAAGAATGTTATGCTGCCAAGTATAGAGAGCATGGACAACTCAATACGCATCTGTCAGCATGAGAGGAATTTTGTGCCTGGAAAGCCCATTGTTGAAAACATTATCAACAGCATTGAGAGGAGCTACAAGTCCATCTTCATTTTATCTCCTCACTTTGTTCAAAGTGAGTGGTGTCATTACGAACTATACTTTGCTCATCAACAGCTGCTTACTGAAAAGAAGGACAACCTCATTTTAATTTTGCTTGAGCCAATCCCTCAGTATATCATTCCTTCAAAGTATTCCAAACTGAAAGCTCTTATGACAAAAAGAACATATCTGGAATGGCCAAAAGACAGAAACAAACATACCTTATTTTGGGCTAATGTAAAGGCAGCAATTAGCATCAAATTATCAGATTTACATCATGAAATTCCCCAAAGCGAGTACATAAGTGAGCAATCAACCAGTGAGCCAGAGGCGTAACTTTAGGGTGAATAGCCCTTGTGGGAAAGGAGGTGCAGGGTCATAGGGAACCTCAACTTCATGCCCTACTTACCTCCAGTACAGGGCCACCCCACTTCAGAGCAGGTGTTCATGTTGCCAAACTGTGGTGGCTTCCCTGTTATTGGGGTGGGTCATGGTGGACATACTTCTTATATGACCCCTGGCAGATGGCCCCCCTGGCCATGTGGGGGGCACTATTTGTAGGTATGACCTTGATGTAAGCATGAAAATACATAGCCTGAGTCTTAGTATGCACCAAGTGAAAGTGCACAGGAAGACTATTGTGCTGGCCACTAGTTGTGGCCAATAGTGTATTCTGATCGCATAGTACATTCCGATCACATAGAGTGGTTAATTAATAATGAAAAGTTTTGTGGTATGACCCATAGGGCTTGATTCACAAAAGCATGATAACTCAGTTATCACGCCTAGAAGCTTTGGATGTGCAAATGTGCATGCAAGCCATTGGGCTTGACTCACTAAAGCGTGATAAGTGCTATCACAACAGTTATCACGTGAAACAGCAGTTATCACGTGATAAGTGCTATGATATGTGATAGCAGTTATCACGTGATAACTGCTGTGATAGCACTTATCACGTGATAACTGCTGTGATATCACAGCAGTTATCACACTTTAGTGAATCAAGCCCCTAATCTCAATCTCAGCTACTGCTGAGTGGATGTAAAGTAGCCTTAGATGGGCAGATCTTGTAAATGACTCTGAGATCTGCTCTTCGTGGAAGCCAAGTTTTCCTATTCATGGCAAATATTACTTACCACTTTTATTTAAAATGAACCTAAGGTGAGAGTTTTATGGAGGCTGCCATATTTATTTCCTTTTAAGCAAAACCAGTTGCCTAGGTATGCTGCTGATCCTCAGCCTTTAATACTTTTAGCCATAGACCCTTAACAAGCATACAGCAGATCAGATGTTTCTGACAATATTGTCAGAACTGAAAAGATTAGCTGCATGCTTTTTTCAGGTGTGATTTAGACACTAATGCAGCCAAATAGACCAACGGGGCTGCCAGGCAATTGGTATTGTTTAAAAGGAGACAAATATGGCAGCCTCCATATCCCTCTCACCTCGGGTTCTCTTTAAAGGGAAGGTCCAAGCATAGTAAAAAAAAAAGATCTACTTATCTGGGGCTTCCTCCAGCCCCTGGGAGCCGTCCTGTGCCCTTGCCGCAGCTCCGTTCCCAGCCGGTGGCCCCAGGTCCCCTCTATTGCAGATGCCGACCTGGCCAGGTCGACATCTTCTGCGCCTGCGTGAGTGCCACTCGCGCGTGCTCACGTGGTCTGGAGTGTTCTGCGTAGGCGCAGTAGTTCTGCACTTGCGCAGAACGCTCCAGGCTATGTGAGCGCGGTCTCGCACGCGCAGTAAATGCCTGTCCGCATCTGCGGTGAGGGCACAGGATGGCTGCCAGAGGCTGGAGGAAGCCCCAGGTAAGTAGATCTTTTTATTTATTATGCTCGGATCATCCCTTTAAGCAGTAGGATAATAATGGTGATGAAATGGCAGGAGATCAGTTTATACAAAAACCATGCTTTGATTTGATTGCCTTGTTTCTCAGCCACTATGGAAATAGCTTTAGTTGTTTGTAAATATTGTGTAGTAGATAGCTAGCCTTGGGCATTGTATGGAATACAAGTTCAGAAGCATAGCAGTAACAGACCATGGGGCTGCTACACTATATGGCTCTCATCTCAGAGTGCAGTGCTTTCTGATGGTACATTATTACACATAGTAGTTACTAATAAATGTAAAATCATTAATGTATATATAGTTCATTTAGATTGCGATGGAAAGCAACTTTTGGTCTTTATAAGGTACAGTTTTCAATCAGGAATTGTTTTTAATGGAATATCCAGGTAAAATTCAAAATACAGACATGGTTTTAACTCATAAAGACTCAAGTAAAATGCACCAGGACACCACAGTACCCCAAATCCTCTTATTGTTGGCAGCCTAATGCTTTGGAAACATCATAGGCTTCCCTGTGTTATATGCGGTGGCTCCACAGAGCTTTCAGTTCCATAGACACCATAGGGAAGTTGCACACAGATGATGCCATCCCACAAATAACAAAGCAAACCCCTAGAAAAAGCACCACTCCAGATGTTTGTCAACTTTTTTTAAATGATCTTTATTACAACATGATCCATAATTCAGTATAAGACAAGGGGAAAGAAGCAGCCAGATGTGATAAAATATGTTAAAAAGAAATTAAATGATAAGAGAGTGAGGTGGTTTACTTCAATGAAGACAAATTCATGTGTTCGATTAATTTTTTAATTAGCATGCATTATAAAAATAATAAAAAATAATCTAACACATGAATTTGTCTTCATTGGGGTAAGTTACCTCACTCTCTTATCATGTTATTTGCTTTTAACATATTTTTTATCACATCTGGGTGCCTCTTTCCCCTTGTCTTGTGCCTTTACCTACCTTCAGGAGGGGTATCAGCCCATTTTGATCCTTGGTGGTCCTCACCACCCTATAGGTCGATTGGGCTGTATATCTTTTTACAAGAGTACGACCTACTCCAGTCCTGTCCTGTCTGGAAACTCGAGTGGAGTCGGGGTTGTGCATCTCCACCTGCCTACTGTGTTCACTTGCCCTTCTGCAACCCACCCTTGTGAGTATTATTCACCTACCACTACTTTTTCTTCCACCAGTGTGACATACTGCACTATTTGGGCTCCTGTTGTCTCCTGTCCTGTCCCGTTGCATAATTAAATATGTTTGACACTCATGATAGTTCAAAAAATATTAAAACCATTTAAAACAACAGCCTATAGAGATAAAGTGCACAAGTGGATAATAGTATAAAAGATACTTTGCCCAGAATGGGCTAAGTATCTTTTATATTGTTACCTCACAGAGGTGCCTGGCTCTTCTACTGACCACATATGCTATTGCTGCATTGTTATTGCCCAATGAAGCGGGATCAAACCTGCGAAACGCGCTGCATATTTGGAGTTAATAAATAAAATATATTGACTGTCTTTACTACAGTCGTTGTGTGTCTACTTGGAGGAGGTAAGTCCACCACTACCTCCTCTATTTACCAACTCATTTAGCTTCTTTTTATCCTTTTGGCGCCTCTGTTCTCCTGCATAATATTGAGTCCACCCTGGGTGGAGCGTTGAACCCCCTTTTTTCTCATCTACAGAGAGCGACTTCTTATTCCTGAGTGGGGTCAGGACAATCTCCCCACCTGCCTTTACAGTGGTTGCCTAATGGTAACCCTGGTTTGTGAGTATTAATATTCACTCTATCTAGTAACCATTTACCAGTACATATTACACTATTGGGGCTCTTGGTGTTCCTTGTTTTTAAGATAATTATGGGATGTGATTAATATAGTAAAAAAATCAGATCAGCCATTTATACACATGGTAATCTTAAAGGGGTGATCTGATTTTTAAAACTGGAATACAAAAAAAAGTCACCTGTTAGCAGATCACCCCTTAAATAGCCCTCTAAATAGTTGTCAGTTAGCTGCCAATTACTCAGAGGATCCAGTACAAAGTCCTACTCCTAACCAAACTCCTAACCCTCTCTTATAGCTTGACATAAGCTGTCCCCCTCCATACATTTCCTCTCTAATTCCTAGATAGCATCTGACCCAGAAACTTTGTTACTTACATTAAACCCTCTTGTTCTCCTTTGTAGTCACCTCCTCACTCTTGCACTCAGGACTTCTTACAAGATTCTTCACTCATGTGTACCGTAACTCCCTTCCACATCTTGTCCACCACGCTTCATGCCTTGATACCTTCAAGAACATCCTTAAAATGCCCATATTCAGTTAGGCACATATAATATCATCATCCTGCTTTAGAGACATATCCACATCTGCACCAGAAGTCAAATTTCACTGCCCCACCCACTAAGCTTCTTTGTTCCTTAAACTAATGTTTCCAACCCAAACCCAAGCTTGCAAGGCCAGGGTGTTTTCATCCCTGTGGTGCTTACTATATCAAAGAGACATGGACAAGGCATAAACAATGAACCGTTTCCAGACCACCAGGACTGCACCATGGCCCCTATGTCCATATATAAATGATAACTCCCATTGGACAACTTTGTGTAGCCCAGAGTGAACCTGATCTCCATAGTGGCCAGCAGGATAAAAGCGGATAAAAACTTTAAAATTTGCTGGGAGGAAGTGGTGGACTTACCTCCATAAAGCAGTCACGAAAGACTGTCTGAATAGCAGCAATCACATTTATTAAATAGTACCCCAAAAAAGTGCAACGCGTTTCGCAGGCCCAGCCCGCTTCATCAGTGCGCTACACCTGCTATTGCCGAAATTCTGTTTTGTCCCCACGTTTATTGCCTGATGAAGTGGGCTGGGCCTGCGAAACACGTTGCACTTTTTTGGGGAACTATTTAATAAATGTTATTGCTGCTATTCAGACAGTCTTTCGTGTCTGCTTTATGGAGATAAGTCCACCACTTACTCCCAGCAAATTTTAAAGTTTTTATCCGCTTTTATCCTGCTGGCGCCTCTGTTCTCCTACTGCTATACCGTGTCCACCCCTGGTGGAGGGGTGATCTACCCCCTTTCGCATCTACAGAGAGCAACTTCTGATCCCTGAGTGAGGACAGGTCTAATCTCCTCACCTGCCTATACAGTGGTTGCCTTTGTGGTAACCCACGTTTGTGAGTATAATTTTCTCACGATAACCTTTACTTCATTTATGCTTAACATACTACACTATATTAGGCTCTCGGTTTCTCTACACTTTTTCTGATCCCCATGGCTGTTTTACTTATCTGGAGATAGTACTCCCCATTACACTGGAAACAGATATGGGTCAGAATGAACCATGTACCGTCCATGATGTTTATATTTTGTTTTTCTGTTGTTGGATGTTTGAATTTTACTGTGCAAGAAATATGTATGTATTTATGGCCCACATTATTGTCTATATTGCACTCTGTATGTACAGTGCCATGGAAAATGATGGCACTATGTACAGTAAATAAAATATGATTAAAAACACCCTGTTCTTTTTTGCCAAACAATGGCCTTCCTTATCTTGGCCAGTGGTGTCCTAGGTCTATCAAAATTCAGTATTTTTTCATGGAGAGTCAAATGTACAGTGAAAGAATTTTTAAGGCAGCCATACACTGGTCGATTGCCACTAGATCGACCAACAGATAAATCCCTCTCCGCTCGAATCTGATCACAGAGGGATCTGTTGGCTGCCCATTACTGCACACAGATTTTTAATCGATTTCAGCTTGAAATCGATTCACAACCTGTGGAGCTGCCGCCTGCTCGCCGCCCCGTGTGCTCCCCCAGCCAGCAGTGATACATTACCTGTCCGCTGGCGTGAGTCCCAGGTCTGTGCTGACACTTTCTCCGGCTGGCATGCCTCCTCTTCACTTCCTGTCCCGTCCTGTGACGAGCAGAAGTACAAACAGTAGAGGGCGCTCTACTGTTTAAACCTTGGCTTGTCACAGTAGGAGACAGGAAGTAATGAAGAGACAGGCCAGCCAGAGAAAGTGTCAGCATGGACAGGTAATGTATCACTGCCGCTATGCTGCGTTGGTCGATTACTGCTCCTGACCCACCCGCCCGCGATCTAGCAAAATTTTCAGCCAGGACAGATCGACGGAATTGATCGATTTCAGATGAAAATCGATTGAACTGTCAACATTTGCGTTATCGATTTCACAGCGGATTCGATCACAGTGATCAAATCTGCTGTATATCGGCAGGAAATCAAGGCAGTGTATGGGTAGCTTTAGTTTGATAAAGTATTATATGAAGATTACTTTTCTTGCAATTCTCTTAGCAAGTGTTACAACATAAATTAGAACATTTCATTGTGAGCTTATGACTATCATTTTGATACTATTTCTTCTCATTATTGTTTTATCTCATTATTGTTTTATTATTATTATCATTAGTATTTCTCAAGTTTTCCAATTAAATTATACGGTATGCCTTGCACCTGGTCATTCTAACAATGGACCTCGCCCTACTATCTACTTTTGTAATCATTGGATTATATTCACTGATCTGCTGTGCAGTGTAATGCATAATTCACAGGATTTAAATATTACTGCGCGTAACTAATTACCATTGTTTACTATGTGCGGTACTATATTAAGCATATTTGTTATTTATGAATAGTAACTTGAAGATTACATTTAAAGCACTTATACTTACCTGGGGCTTCCTTCAGACCCCTCTTTAGGCCACTGTACGTCTCGCCATCCTCCCGGGCCGCTGGTAGGCCCGTTTCTTCCACAAGTTGCCACCAGTCTAGTAGTACAGTGCATGCGTGACCCAGCGGCACACACGTGCTCCCAACACGCCCCTGTGACCAGGAGTGTTTTGCACCTGTGCAGTACTACTGCGCAGACGCAGAATGCTGCAGGTGACAGGAGTGTGATGGAGGAGGTGTGCGGCCGGGCCGTACACGTGCAATACATCCGGACTGAGCCGACTGGAGAGGGAGACTGGGCCGGCCACGGATGACCGGGAGCAGGGCCGGATTTGTACTTTTTACCGCCCAAGGCCCACTGTCACCAGCCGCCCCCCTGACCAATAGGAGGTCCACGCCCCCCTCCTTTCCCCCAACTTACATACAATTTTTCTCCAAACATACAATCTTAGGGTCCTGACACACCAAAAAGTGTTTTGCTGTTTTTTTTCTTCTTCAAAAAATGCTTCTCTTGACTTACATTAAAACTGCAGCAAAATAGCCGAGATCGCGATTTTTCAAAAAATCCTGATCGCTGCAATTTAGCCACGATTTTACCGCATTTTCAATGCAAATTTTATGGAAGCATTTTTAAAAAACAACTACCTGCAAAAACGTTTTTTTGGTGTGTCAGGGCCCCTAAAGTGAAGAACCTGAAGCAAAAATAAAAATGAGCTTAGATACTTACTATAGTAGATCCTCCTGGTGCCCACTGGTCCAGTTTTGGGACCCTCTGAGCATTTTCAGACCTCACCACTGCTGCTCGGGACCCTCTTCTTCTTTGAGGCTGCACTTCCATCTGTGTTCAAGCACAATTGTACTGGGCATGCGCAAGCATGAGCCGCATATTTCCAGTAGCACAAAGCCACTTGTGTATGGCTTTTTCTTTGTGCACGAGCAGCTTCGTGTTATTGGACTGGGCCAGTACGGTTGTGCTTGTACACAGATAAGAGCACAACCACAAGGAACAAGTGGGTCCCAGGCAGCAGTATGGGTACCCAGAAGACCACTTTCCCCAGTATAGGTAACCATTCCCCCCCTTAGCAGTATAAGTAGCCAGAAGAACCCCCTCTCACCCCTTATGTAGGAGGACAGAGGCACCAGTACTGGAAGCCACAGTATGGGTTAAATGGCCAGGATGGAGAGGGGGGTATACTAGAGAAGAACACATGGATGGGACCGTGCATACGCAGTAGGTGCGCCTGCAGTCCCAGTCGCCAAACTTATGCAGCTACCAGTGGGAAACCGGAGGGGGCCCAGAGAATACCTTGGGACCTCTCAGGGACTATGGGGGGCTGGAAGGGGCTAAGTAAAAGTACAGTTTTGTTTGTTTTTAAAATTAAGTAAAACCACCACACAATTCTAGAAAATGTAAAGTAAACAAAACACGATTGACACATACCTGAGGCTTCCTTCAGCCCCCTCCTCTCCCCCTATAGTGTTTCTGGCCCCTCAGTTCCTTTAGACTCATCTCCATCTGCTGTTGCTTCACTTAAAAATCTGCGATTGGCCACAGTCGCAGCTATGGTGCATGTAATGTACTTGATCATGCTTCCGAGAAGCTAGGCAAGGCAGTCGTGGCCCAGAGCGTTCTGCACGTGTGGTTTGGAAAGAATCAGCATGTTACTGGCTGGGGACGCTGGGCACAGCCGCTGAGGAGCATGATTGAGGAGGCACTGCGCACACAGGACATTACATGCACCATAGCTGCGACTCAGGCCAATTGCAACTTTTTAAGAGGGGTACCAGTTATATGATAGAGTCGAAAGGAACTGAGGGGCAAGAACACTATGGGGGGCAAGAAGAAGCCCCAGGTATGTAAATCATGTTTGTGTTGCTGTTTTTAGGTCTCATTTTAAACCTGATGAGTTCAGCACAAGCACAGAGAGAGTTAATCTTTATCAACTTACACTTCCCGGGTCCCCTCCTCCACTGAATCATAAATGTCCTCTCACAGCTGGATGCGAGGCCAGGACCTTTTCACTATCACATCGTGGCTGAACGCTGAGCTGAACTCCTCTCCTCTTGCTGTGCTCAGGGCCGGATTTGTACTTTTTACCGCCCAAGGCCCACTGTCACCAGCCGCCCCCCTGACCAATAGGAGGTCCACGCCCCCCTCCTTTCCCCCAACTTACATACAATTTTTCTCCAAACATACAATCTTAGGGTCCTGACACACCAAAAAGTGTTTTGCTGTTTTTTTTCTTCTTCAAAAAATGCTTCTCTTGACTTACATTAAAACTGCAGCAAAATAGCCGAGATCGCGATTTTTCAAAAAATCCTGATCGCTGCAATTTAGCCACGATTTTACCGCATTTTCAATGCAAATTTTATGGAAGCATTTTTAAAAAACAACTACCTGCAAAAACGTTTTTTTGGTGTGTCAGGGCCCCTAAAGTGAAGAACCTGAAGCAAAAATAAAAATGAGCTTAGATACTTACTATAGTAGATCCTCCTGGTGCCCACTGGTCCAGTTTTGGGACCCTCTGAGCATTTTCAGACCTCACCACTGCTGCTCGGGACCCTCTTCTTCTTTGAGGCTGCACTTCCATCTGTGTTCAAGCACAATTGTACTGGGCATGCGCAAGCATGAGCCGCATATTTCCAGTAGCACAAAGCCACTTGTGTATGGCTTTTTCTTTGTGCACGAGCAGCTTCGTGTTATTGGACTGGGCCAGTACGGTTGTGCTTGTACACAGATAAGAGCACAACCACAAGGAACAAGTGGGTCCCAGGCAGCAGTATGGGTACCCAGAAGACCACTTTCCCCAGTATAGGTAACCATTCCCCCCCTTAGCAGTATAAGTAGCCAGAAGAACCCCCTCTCACCCCTTATGTAGGAGGACAGAGGCACCAGTACTGGAAGCCACAGTATGGGTTAAATGGCCAGGATGGAGAGGGGGGTATACTAGAGAAGAACACATGGATGGGACCGTGCATACGCAGTAGGTGCGCCTGCAGTCCCAGTCGCCAAACTTATGCAGCTACCAGTGGGAAACCGGAGGGGGCCCAGAGAATACCTTGGGACCTCTCAGGGACTATGGGGGGCTGGAAGGGGCTAAGTAAAAGTACAGTTTTGTTTGTTTTTAAAATTAAGTAAAACCACCACACAATTCTAGAAAATGTAAAGTAAACAAAACACGATTGACACATACCTGAGGCTTCCTTCAGCCCCCTCCTCTCCCCCTATAGTGTTTCTGGCCCCTCAGTTCCTTTAGACTCATCTCCATCTGCTGTTGCTTCACTTAAAAATCTGCGATTGGCCACAGTCGCAGCTATGGTGCATGTAATGTACTTGATCATGCTTCCGAGAAGCTAGGCAAGGCAGTCGTGGCCCAGAGCGTTCTGCACGTGTGGTTTGGAAAGAATCAGCATGTTACTGGCTGGGGACGCTGGGCACAGCCGCTGAGGAGCATGATTGAGGAGGCACTGCGCACACAGGACATTACATGCACCATAGCTGCGACTCAGGCCAATTGCAACTTTTTAAGAGGGGTACCAGTTATATGATAGAGTCGAAAGGAACTGAGGGGCAAGAACACTATGGGGGGCAAGAAGAAGCCCCAGGTATGTAAATCATGTTTGTGTTGCTGTTTTTAGGTCTCATTTTAAACCTGATGAGTTCAGCACAAGCACAGAGAGAGTTAATCTTTATCAACTTACACTTCCCGGGTCCCCTCCTCCACTGAATCATAAATGTCCTCTCACAGCTGGATGCGAGGCCAGGACCTTTTCACTATCACATCGTGGCTGAACGCTGAGCTGAACTCCTCTCCTCTTGCTGTGCTTCAGCTGGCCGGGACACAGACACAAGCACGGGAGAGGCAGCGGGGGTGGGGCAGCTTAACACTCGTCTATAGAGAATGACAGCGAGCAGGGATGCAGTGATACAGCCACTGCTCCTCTCCTGTCATATTAGCAAAGCTGCCCGCTCTTTGCCCTGTCTGTAGCCGCCGCTGCTGTACACAGACATGCTTCTGTGTGTGCAGAGCAGAGCAGGGGAGGGGGCGGGAGCGGCTGCTACTGACAAGCAATGTTATCCCTCATCTCCGTGGAACAGTGTGGTCGGCTTTGGGGACACACACACGAGTTTGACTGCCTTGTTGGAACCCGCCCCTTCCTTGGCTCCGCCCTAGTCACGGGCCTCCCAGGCCTTTCCACAAATCCGGCCCTGACCGGGAGGACAGCGAGGGAGCCAATGGCCTAAATGGGGCTGAAGGAAGCCATAGGTAAGTATAAATGCTTTATTAAATTTCATCTTTGGTAGACTTTAACTCATGTCTCCATTAGGTGTGTTTGCACCTGTTATGCACAATTTACAAATACATCATGCATGGTATTATATTATTATCATTGCTTACATGTATACGGTAAAGCCATTTTGCATTATGCTCTACTTACGCATGCTATTCTGATTACCGCAGTTTAGTGAATATACCCCATCGTAACATTGTTCTCGGCTTTGTACTTAGTTGCTGCACTAATTTTGTTGTTACTGTTTTTTAAAAACCTAATAAAAGACATTTGACAGAATATTTCATGATGCATCTTTTATAGGACTAGCTTAAAATAGAAACAAGTACCATATTTTACTGCGGGTTAAGCTACCCTACAGATAAGTCCACACCCCTAAATATTGGCCAAATGCTGTGACCTGCTGATTAGCTGACCCTCCAATGTGACACCCTTACCCCCATGCAAAGCGCACATTGGAGCATACTGATGAAAGCATAGCTTCCTCTTCTCGCTCCAGCTTCCATCCTCGCAAAGCAAGAGCTTCTGACCAGGCTGCTAGAGCTCCAGACTCACTGTCATGTGACCGTAATGAGCGTACAGCTCTAATGTCCAGATTCAGAATCTGCCGGGGGCGGGGAGACAAACAGATCCAAGGTAGAGCAAAGAAAGACAGTTATGCTATCCGGTGAACTTCCAATGTGCTCTCTGCATAGACAGGCCCCTCATGTAGCACGTCAACTCCAGATAAACTGACTATAGTGCATTAGGCAACGCGGGGGGGGGGGGGGCATTTGACATGGGGGTGGGGGCTTTAGACACTAGGGAGGACAGCATCGAGTCGGCAATTGATCAAGAATTGGCCTGCAGTTACGGGCAGCCGGCAGATCTCTCTCTAATCAGATTCGCAGTAGGAGAACAGAGGCGCCAGCAGGATAAAAATGGACAAAACCTGGTCAAACAAGACTGTCTGAATAGTGGCAATCACATTTATTATATAGTACCCCAAAAAGTGCAGTGCAACACGTTTCGCAGGCCAAGCCCGCTTCATCAGGCAATATACGTGGGGACAAAACAGAATTTCGGCAATAGCAGGTGTAGCGCGCCTCAGTCATTTCATCTGAAATATCACAATACTGAGGGATATTTTTTTCCCCTGATTGAACATAGAAATGGTCAGGGGTTTTGGAATTGGCACACCTTACCATATGTAGGTGCATAACCAAGGTGCGAAGCGAAACACCTAGTACAAGTAGCAAAGTCCAAGGTTTGGTTAGCACACCAGAGTAAGTTTGTACGAGTAGTTATTCCTTAATGCAAGTCAACACATCATTTGACAATTGTTTCGGGGCCACGGAGGGTCCCCTTCATCAGAAAGTGCAGACATGCTGTATATGTCTGATGAAAGGCACCCTCCATGGCCAAACCAAACCTTAGACTTTGAATATAGAAATGGGGTAAATTAGGCTCAGTCAAGCAAAATTCAAAATTCATTTTTAATCCCTGTGGTTTATACAATATGTCTACAACAATGTAACAATTTTAGTTGGTAAATGTAGATTTATTTTCCTGGATGTGAACAGCGCTTAACAAGCAATAAATGTGTAACGATTGGTGTCAGCACACAGAGAGAATCTGATTATTGATGATCTGCAGAATCATCAACAATACAGATGTATACCTGATTATGGATGATCTGCAGAATCACCAATAATACAAGTATGACTAACCTCTGGACACCTAATGAAGTGTAAGTGTTTGGTGCAACTGTAGGCTATCTCCCGAGAGGCGGGAGACACAGATTACTTTGGCCAGAGACCACCTGAGGAGCAGGTGGCCCTCGGCTGTGCAGGGACTATCTCCTAATAAAGGGGATAGAGATAATCTGGCAGCCAGTGATTCCCTGGTAAACTGGTAATCAGACTGTACTGCAGCCAGGGGACTCCTATGGGGTAGAGGCCACTGGCTGCTCTGCAGGTAGGACTCTCTGAGGAGCAAGAGTCCTTGCAGCTAGCCGACACTTGGTGGAATAGTGTCACGGGTAGACAGACTGAACACTCTGACGAAGTGACAGCCAGGAGGGTCGGGCAAGCCAGGTCGGCAACACACGAGCAGATAAGGTACAAAGACAGAAGGCTTATTCGGTAACCGGGTACAGGCAAGGTTTGGCAACTGGTAGACAGATAGGCAGAGGTACTGAATCAGAAAGCAAGAGAGAGGTCGACAGAGCAAATGGTCATAACAGATATAAAGCACAATCCTAGTCTGGGGTGTGAGGTCCTTGGTCTCGACACCCTGGAACTAGTCTAAGGAATAACACAGTAATGACACAGTAATCCTAAGCTTGGGTGTGAAGTCCTTGGTCTCAACACCTTGGAACTGGTCTAAAGTATAACACAGCAATGACACAGCAATCCTAAACTTGGGTGTGAGGTCCTTGGTCTCAACACCTTGGAACTGGTCTAAAGTATAACACAGTAATAACAAGAGCGTAATCTGGCTAAGTGTGAATTCCCAGGTCCACCTGGTTCTAACACACTGTGGGATCTGACTGAGGTCTGAGTGCTCACACGTAAGTATTCGCAACAGCAGACAACCAGCAACTAACAGGCAAGATGTATATATACTCCAACGCTCCTCAGCGCCGCCCCCAGCCACTCAGCCAATCAGGAGTTCCGCTGGAATCAGCTGATCGTCCTGATCAGCTGACACCTCTCCTGCTGGCATAAAGGTCCTGCCTTCTAGCGCGCGCGCGCATAGCTCTCCATCTGTGTGCACTAGAAGGCCCAGGCAAACCAGACGCATGCTGCTGTGCGGAAACCGCCGGTCTGAACGCGGAGACAGTCGCCCCGCCGCCAGACCGCGCCGTGGCATCTCCGCTATTCATTACAGTACCCCCCCCCCCCTGAGGAGTGGTCTCCGGACACTTCCCACCCGGCTTCTCAGGATGTGAGTCATGAAATTCTTTAATTCTTCCGCATGCATGCGCCAATCTGGCACCCAAGTTCTTTCCTCCACACCATATCCTTTCCAGTGGACCAGATACTGCACAGATTTTTGCACTAAGAGATAGTCCAGAATCTTTTCAATCTCATATTCAGGTTCGTCATCAACCAACACAGAGGGGGGGGGGGGGGGGAGAGGAATCCACGTGCACTGCCGGCTTCAACAGAGACACATGGAATGATCTCACACCTTTCATGCTGGCTGGGAGATCAATCGCATAAGTGACATTATTAATCTTTCTGGCCACTGGGAATGGTCCTATGAATCTAGGACCCAGTTTGGGTGACAGTTGCTTCAGGGCCAAATGCCGAGTGGATACCCATACCATGTCTCCCGGAGAAAACTTCCATTCTTTTGTCTGCCTGTTTTTTCTGGGTCTGGAAAGATTTCCCCAAGTTCCTCTTAACCATTCCCCAAATCTCCCTCAAAGCTCTCTGCCAATCCTCCAAGGCTGGGAATGGTGTAGACGCCACAGGTAATGGGGCAAACTTGGGTGATCTTCCCGACACTACCTGGAATGGGGAAAATCCTGAAGAGGAACTTTTCAGGTTGTTGTGCGCAAATTCCGCAAATGGCAAAAATTTTACCCAATCGGACTGAGCATCTGCGACATAACATCTGAGAAATTGCTCCAGGGACTGGTTAACTCTCTCAGTCTGGCCATTGGTCTGTGGGTGGTAGCCTGATGAGAATGCAAGGTCCATATCCAGCTGATGGCAGAAAGCTTTCCAAAACTTTGATACAAATTGGACTCACCGATCTGACACTACATTTTCCGGAATACCATGTAACCGGAAAACGTGCTGGATAAAAAGATCAGCCAATTCCTGGGCCAAGAGGAGTCCTTTTAATGGAACAAAATGAGCCATCTTACTGAATCTGTCTACTACCACCCAAATGACTGTCTTGCCCTCAGACCTGGGGAGTTCTCCTACAAAATCCATGGACAGATGAGTCCATGGTTCACTTGGCACTGGTATTGTAAAGTACCCACAGGTGCCTGGCGAGAAGGCTTACTCCTGGCACACACTGCACATTCCCTCACAAACTCCTTACAATCTGTTGCTAACGTAGGCCACCAAGCACATCTGGCCAGTAAATCCTGTATTCTGGTGGCCCCGGGATAACCAGCATTTTTGTGGGAATGAAACAGATGTAGGAGTTGCAGACGAAAAGGCAGTGGTACAAACATCACCCCCTGGGCTTCCCCTCTGGAACATCCTGTTGGTAAGGACTCAGAGTGACTGTCCAATCCTTCCAGGTCTCAGTGGCTGCCAGGACTACCCTCTGAGGAAGAATGGTCTCAGGGGCTGAGGGCTGTACTGTCTCGGGTTCGAAACACCTGGACAAGGCATCGGCCTTCATGTTTTTACTTCCAGGGGCATACATTATTACAAATCTGAATCTTGAAAAGAACAAAGACCACCGTGCCTGACGAGGGCTAAGTCTCTTGGCGCCCTCTATGTACTCCAGATTTTTATGATCTGTATAAACTGTGATAGGATGTTCTGCACCTTCTAGCCAATGTCGCCACTCTTCAAAAGCTAATTCAATAGCTAAAAGCTCCTGGTTGCCTATATCGTAGTTTTTCTCTGCGGGTGAAAACCTACGAGAGAAGTAGGTGCATGGGTGGAGTTTGCCCTGCAAACCCGAGCGCTGAGACAATACAACCCCCACCCCAACCTCTGAGGCATCAACCTCCACGATAAAGGGGAAGGTGACATCCACATGTCTTAAGATGGGTGCAGAACGGAACAGTTTTTTCAGTGTAGAGAAAGCAGAATGTGCCTCTGCTGACCAGTGGTAAGTATCAGCACCCTTCTTGGTGAGACTGGTGAGAGGCGAGACCACTGAGGAGTATCCCTTTATAAATCTCCTGTAATAGTTGGCAAAGCCCAAAAATCTTTGGAGTGCCTTCAATCCCACAGGCTGAGGCCACTCCAAAACAGCAGAGACTTTCCCAGGATCCATGGAGAGGCCAGACGTAGAGATAATGTACCCCAAGAAGGCAACAGAGGTGACTTCGAAGAGACATTTTTCTAATTTAGAGTAAAGCAGATTCTGTCTTAACTTCCCTAATACAAACTTAACATGTTTTCGATGTTCCAAGAGATTGGACGAGAAGATCAATATATCGTCCAGATATACTAAGACGAACTTCCCCAACACCTCTCTGAACACCTCATTAATCAACTCCTGGAAGACGGCCGGGCGTTACACAACCCGAAGGGCATCACCAACAGAGGCGTAGCTAGGGTTTTCAGCGCCCGGGGACAAAGACTATTAATGCGCCCCCCAAAGTCAAGGTTGCGCCGCGCCAAAAAGGGGCGTGGTCACATAATAAATGTGGGCGTGGTTATGGGTGGAGCCAAATGTATATGGAGGTTAGCAGGCTCACGCTCACCCACCCTCCCTCAGTATGTACCTTCCAGCATGTTCCAAGACAAATTCAGCAATCATGAGCCCCCCCCATCAAGACAAATTCAGCAATCATGAGACCCCCAACATAACCAACTCAGCAATCATGAGGCCCCCAACAAGACAAATTTAGCAATCATGAGGCCCCCAACAAGACAAATTCAGCAATCATGAGGCCCCCAACAAGACAAATTCAGCGATCTTGAGGCCCCCAACAAATCATGAGGCCCCCAACAAGACAAATTCAGTAACCATGAGGCCCCCAACAAGACAAATTCAGCAGTCATGAGTCACATAAATAGACAGCATTTCACATAAATAGGTAGAATGCCCCCTTAATATGGTAGACACCTCTCACCTGGCAGCAGTTCTCCAAAATACACTCAATCTGACGTGGTTCCCCAAAAATAGGTAGCCCCAGGTCTATAGTTGTCCCCAGAATAGGTGGCCAGCAGTATAGATGTCCCCAGAATAGGTGGCCAGCGGTATAGATGTCCCCAGAATAGGTGGCCAGCGGTATAGATGTCCCCAGAACAGGTAGCCAGGGGTAGAGATGTCCACAGAACAGGTAGCCAGGGGTATATGTGCCCAGTATATGTAGGCAGGGATATGTGTGCCCAGTATATGTAGCCAGAGGTATATGTGCCCAGTATATGTAGCCAGGGGTATATATGCCCAGTATATGTAGCCAGGAGAATAATATGTGCCCAGTATATATAGTCAGGCGTATATGTGCCCAGTATATGTAGCCAGGGGTATATATGCCCAGTCCATGTAGCCAGGGGGTATATATGCCCAGTATATGTAGCCAGGGGGTATATATGCCCAGTATATGTAGCCAGGGGGTATATATGCCCAGTATATGTAGCCAGGGGTATATATGCCCAGAGTAGGTAGCCAGGGGTATATATGCCCAGTATATGTAGCCAGGGGGTATATATGCCCAGTCCATGTAGCCAGGGGGTATATATGCCCAGTATATGTAGCCAGGGGTATATATGCCCAGTATATGTAGCCAGGGGGTATATATGCCCAGTATATGTAGCCAGGGGGTATATATGCCCAGTATATGTAGCCAGGGGTATATATGCCCAGTATATGTAGCCAGGGGTATATATGCCCAGTATATGTAGCCAGGGGGTATATATGCCCAGTCCATGTAGCCAGGGGGTATATATGCCCAGTATATGTAGCCAGGGGTATATATGCCCAGTATATGTAGCCAGGGGGTATATATGCCCAGTCCATGTAGCCAGGGGGTATATATGCCCAGTATATGTAGCCAGGGGTATATATGCCCAGTATATGTAGCCAGGGGTATATATGCCCAGAGTAGGTAGCCAGGGGTATATATGCCCAGTATATGTAGCCAGGGGGTATATATGCCCAGTCCATGTAGCCAGGGGGTATATATGCCCAGTCCATGTAGCCAGGGGGTATATATGCCCAGTATATGTAGCCAGGGGTATATATGCCCAGTATATGTAGCCAGGGGGTATATATGCCCAGTCCATGTAGCCAGGGGGTATATATGCCCAGTATATGTAGCCAGGGGGTATATATGCCCAGTATATGTAGCCAGGGGGTATATATGCCCAGTATATGTAGCCAGGGGGTATATATGCCCAGTATATGTAGCCAGGGGGTATATATGCCCAGTAGATGTAGCCAGGGGGTATATATGCCCAGTAGATGTAGCCAGGGGGTATATATGCCCAGTAGATGTAGCCAGGGGTATATATTGCCAGTAGATGTAGCCAGGGGTATATATGCCCAGTAGATGTAGCCAGGGGTATATATGCCCAGTATATGTAGCCAGGGGGTATATATGCCCAGTATATGTAGCCAGGGGTATATATGCCCAGTATATGTAGCCAGGGGTATATATGCCCAGTATATGTAGCCAGGGGGTATATATGCCCAGTAGATGTAGCCAGGGGTATATATGCCCAGTAGATGTAGCCAGGGGTATATATGCCCAGTAGATGTAGCCAGGGGTATATATGCCCAGTAGATGTAGCCAGGGGTATATATGCCCAGTAGATGTAGCCAGGGGGTATATATGCCCAGTAGATGTAGCCAGGGGTATATATGCCCAGTAGATGTAGCCAGGGGTATATATGCCCAGTAGATGTAGCCAGGGGTATATATGCCCAGTAGATGTAGCCAGGGGTATATATGCCCAGTAGATGTAGCCAGGGGTATATATGCCCAGTAGATGTAGCCAGGGGTATATATGCCCAGTAGATGTAGCCAGGGGTATATATGCCCAGTAGATGTAGCCAGGGGTATATATGCCCAATAGATGTAGCCAGGGGTATATATGCCCAGTAGATGTAGCCAGGGGGTATATATGCCCAGTATATGTAGCCAGGGGTATATATGCCCAGTAGATGTAGCCAGGGGTATATATGCCCAGTAGATGTAGCCAGGGGTATATGTGCCCAGTAGATGTAGCCAGGGGTATTTGTGCCCAGTAGATGTAGCCAGGGGTATTTGTGCCCAGTAGATGTAACCAGGGGTATATATGCCCAGTAGATGTAGCCAGGGGTATATATGCCCAGTAGATGTAGCCAGGGGTATATATGCCCAGTAGATGTAGCCAGGGGTATATATGCCCAGTAGATGTAGCCAGGGGTATATATGCCCAGTAGATGTAGCCAGGGGGTATATATGCCCAGTAGATGTAGCCAGGGGTATATATGCCCAGAGTAGGTAGCCAGGTGTCCCCCTCCCTGCCTCCCCAGCAGGAGGGGAGCAGCGCAGAGAAGAGGGAGAGCTGCTCTCTCTCCCTCGCTGTCCCCTCCATTAATGTCCGGGTGCTGGCAGCGGCGGGCGGAACTTACCTCCGTCTCGTCGCAGCGCGGATGGATCTGCCGCTACTCTGGTCTAGTCCAGACCAGAGCAGCGGCTGCGGGATCCGAACTTCCGGCCGGCGCTGGAGCGAGACGGAGGTGAGTCCCGCCCGCTGCGCCAGCACCCGGACAATAACGGAGGGGACAGCGATGGAGGGAGGGAGAGCCCTAAGGTGAGAGAAGGGGGGGAGATGGCTCCCTTCTCCACCGTCCGCATAGCTCTCCCTCTTCTCTTCTCTGCGCTGCTCCCCTCCGCAGAAAAAAAAAATCAGCTCAGCTGGGCGCCCTTAGGGACCCGGCGCCCGGGGGCACTTGACCTACCCCGACCCCCCCTAGCTCCGCGCCTGATCACCAAATACTTGTAGTGCCCGTCGGGTGTGTCGAAGGCCGTCTTCCATTCGTCACCATCCCTAATTCGAACTAGGTTGTATGCGCCTCTCAAATTTAGTTTAGAGAAAATCTTGGCGTTGGTAACCTGAGTGAATAAATCATCAATCAAAGGTAATGGGTAACGATTTTTCACTGTAATCTTGTTCAAGCCCCGATAATCAATGCAGGGACGAAGGCCTCCATCTTTTTTTTTTACAAAAAAGAATCCTGCCCCTGCTGGTGAACGAGAGGGACGGATGAAACCCTTGGCCAAGTTCTCTTTAATATATTCCTGCATTGCCAGTTTCTCAGGGCCAGATAGATTATAGAGGTGACCCCTAGGAGGCATACAACCAGCTCTTAAATCGATGGGACAGTCGAAGGTACGGTGAGGGGGAAGTTTATTTGCTGATTTGGGACAGAATACGTCAGCAAACTCGGCGTACTGAGTTGGCACCCCTTTAACCTGAATCTTGGTGTTTCCTACGGTTACTTTTGCTAAACAGTGATGATGACAATGGGTAGACCAGATCGATAGCTGACCTGAAGCCCAGTCAATCTGAGGGGAGTGAAGTTGTAACCATGGCATGCCAAGAATAATGGTGGAGGTGGCCATACGCAGGACCAGAAACTGCAGACTCTCTTTGTGTAGCACCCCAACACTGAACATCAACTCAGGGGTCCGAGAAAGGGGGTGTCTACTTTGCAGAGGAGAGCCATCTACCGCAGTGACCAATAGTTGTTGGTCTAACGGGAGTAGGGGAATCCCCAAATTCTTTGCAAACTCGTAATCTATAAAGTTAGCCGCTGAACCAGAGTCTAGAAAAGCTTCAGTGGGAACAGTCTGACCCTCCCATGTGACAGAACAGGAAAGGAGCAGACGATTATTGTTTAGAGGTAATAACTGAGCGCCTAGGGTATTACCTCTGACTACACCTAGGCGGCAGCGTTTCCCGACTTTTTAGGACAATTCTGTACCTTATGACCCTCCTCTGCACAGTACAAACAGAGTTGTTCTGTTTTCCTGCGATTCTTTTCCACCCGTGTCAATTTTGATTGTCCAATTTGCATTGGCTCTGGCGGAGGTGAAACGGGTGGAGGAGAGGCGTAGGAGACATATCTCACAGTATTCCTACCCCGGGTTTGTTTCTGATAGCGCAAACGGCGATCAACCCGTACTGCTAAAGAGATTGCCTCATCAATTGATTTTGGTTCAGGGTGTCCCAGCATCAGATCATAAACTGCATCTGATAATCCTGATAGGAAACAGTCTAACAAAGCAAATGTCCCCCACCTAGCTGACAATCAGCCCACTTCCTGAACTCAGCTGCGTAGACTTCTACCGGATCCTTACCCTGATGTAAAGTTTTAAGCTTCCGCTCAGCGGTAGAAGCAATGTCCGGATCATCGTAAATTATGGCCATGTCCTTAAATTCCTCAACCGATGACAAAGCCTCATGCCCTGCCTGGAGGATATATGTCCATGTTTGTGAGTCCCCTGACAAAAGGGTCTTAATAAACATAATTCTCTGTGCCTCAGTTCCTGATAAATTGGGTCTCAACTCAAAATAAGACAATATTCGATTTCTAAAGTTCTGAAAGTCAGATCTATGACCAGAAAACCTTTCGGGTACAGGCATACGCAAGTCTGTAACTGGAGGAGATCGCACTGCATTCACAGCGTTTGAAGGACTTGTATGGATCCAGACAAAGCAGTAATCTGACTCTGTTGGCCGTCCAACACCCTGATGAAAGTCTCCACCGAGGTGGTTAGTCCATCAAGACGGCTGTTGAGTGCGTCCATTTTGTTTTTCAGGTCTGCCGTTCTGTAACGATTGGTGTCAGCACACAGAGAGAATCTGATTATTGATGATCTGCAGAATCATCAACAATACAGATGTATGCCTCTTGCACACTGCAAGCGATTCAGATTCCGTTTTTAAATCTGTTTTTACTTCCGATTCCGATTCAGATTTGCAGTTTGCTCCTTGCACACTGCAAATCAGAATCGGAATCGGAGGTAAAAACTGATTAAAAAGCGGAATCGGAATCGCTTGCAGTGTGCAAGAAGCCGTATACCTGATTATGGATGATCTGCAGAATCACCAATAATACAAGTATGACTAACCTCTGGACACCTAATGAAGTGTAAGTGTTTGGTGCAACTGTAGGCTATCTCCTGAGAGGCGGGAGACACAGATTACTTTTGCCAGAGACCACCTGAGGAGCAGGTGGCCCTCGGCTGTGGAGGGACTATCTCCTAATAGAGGGGATAGAGATAATCTGGCAGCCAGTGATTCCCTGGTAAACTGGTAATCAGACTGTACTGCAGCCAGGGGACTCCTATGGGGTAGAGACCACTGGCTGCTCTGCAGGTAGGACTCTCTGAGGAGCAAGAGTCCTTGCAGCTAACACTTGGTGGAATAGTGTCATGGGTAGTACAGACAGACTGAACACTCTGAGGAAGTGACAGCCAGGAGGGTCGGGCAAGCCAGGTCGGCAACACACGAGCAGATAAGGTACAAAGACAGAAGGCTGATTCGGTAACCAGGTACAGGCAAGGTTTGGCAACTGGTAGACAGATAGGCAGAGGTACCAAATCAGAAAGCAAGAGAGAGGTCGACAGAGCAAATGGTCATAACAGATATAAAGCACAATCCTAGTCTGGGGTGTGAGGTCCTTGGTCTCGACACACTGGAACTAGTCTAAGGAATAACACAGTAATGACACAGTAATCCTTTTTTTTAAAGATTCTTTTTATTGAATTTTGAAACAAGAAAAAACAATGAAGACAACATATCCCCTAACACAGATTGGGGATAACAACGAACACATCCATAAGAAGAAGATTTGCATCTATAGACCCATGTTCAAAGCATTCTACATTTATAATAATATATTGAGGTATTCAACACATAGCAATGAGTTTATATCTTGTATATCATGGTGAATAAACAGAGAAACTTCCCATGTCTCCTAATATTATTTTAGTTCAATCTCCCCGGATATTTATACTGAGTAGAGTCACATACTCACTTATTTAGTACAACTGTCAAATTATGTTGACATCTGTTTAGTTATGCCAATAAACTCTGTACTGTATATCGCAATATCGCAACAGTTACTGTAATTTCTGTAGTAAGAGAGGCAACATCATCATCCTTTAGCCTTTAACCCTCTTTTTGATATATTTAGTTTAGTCTGGAACAGCCGTGTCCCGATTTTTGACCCATATGTCCCATACCTTGTGAAATTTGGAAGCACAACCCCTAGCAATGTAAGCAGCTTTGTATAAGTGTAGAGAGGAATTGATTAAGTTTTTCCAGTATGGAAGTGACGGGGGGTCCGATTGCTTCCATTGTAATAGTATGCATTTTCTATAATAATATAGTAGTAATCCAACTAAGGATCTCTGGGCTCTAGTTGGGGCCAAGGCTGTTACTTCACCAAGGAGACAATGTAGTGGTTCTGGGTGTACATTTATTTTGGTTATACGTGTAATGTATTTGCATATTTCAACCCATTGTGTGACTATTCTAGGGCATACCCAAAAAATGTGGTCAAAATCTGCTGACGCCTCCCCACATCTCCAGCAGTTACCAGAGCCAGCCGCATTAAATTTAGCTAATTTAACTGGGGTCATGTAAGCTTTATGTAGTTCTTTAAATTGTATAAGTTTGTCTTTAGTAGCAATTAAGTATTCAAAAGGTTTTATAAGGGCATTCTCCCAGTCTTCGTCGTCAATACTAGGGATTAGGTTAGTCCAGGGCTGTTTATATATCGATGAGTGAGGCTCTGTAAGAAGAATTATGTGTTGGTATAGGGCAGATAAAGCTTTTTTCAGGTCTTCTTTTTTGAGGATGTCTTCTAATTCAGTAGTTTGTAGCCTGACTATTCCGTCTTTATATTGAGTGCGAAAAGCGTGTCTTATTTGGATATATCTAAAGAATTGCGAGTTAGTTAAAGAGAAATTTTCTTTTAAAGTGTCAAAGTCAGTTAAGGTACTGTTGGAAATAATGTGTGACAGTTGGAAGACCCCTTTTTTTATCCAGATAATTGGGTCCGGAATTTTAAAGAATTGTATAAGAGTTGGATTGTTCCATAAAGGTATGTTAGGAGAAACTCGGTTATATGGAGCTTTGTACCAGGAGTGCACTACATTCCAGGCCCTGATAACAACTTTCATATTAATTAGTAGTGGATACGGTGCTTTTAGACCTCTGTATAAAATCTGTGCTAGTGCTTCAAATGAGCCAAGGTGTGCCGCCTCCAGAATCATGGAAGAGTTAGAATGGTCCTGAACCAGCCACCAATGAGCTGTGACAAGTTGGCTAGCTATAAAATATTTGTACAAGTTAGGAAAGGCCAAGCCACCTTCGGTCCATGGCCGCTGTAACTTCCTAAGACTGATGCGCGAAGTTTTATTATTCCATATAAAGCTGCATAATAAAGAGTTAATTTGTGTAAAAAAATTTTTTTGAATCCATATGGGGGAATTTCTAAATATGTATGTGTATTTGGGCAAAAGTTTCATCTTAATTAAGTTGATCCTTCCTATTAGCGAGAGGGGAAGACATTTCCAACCAGCGAGTTTTTGCTTGGTATACTGAAGTAGGGGAAGGAGGTTGTCCTGATAAAAGTCAAGCGAATCGTGGGATATCCATATACCTAGATATTTAATTTTGGTGACTGAGTCCATTGGGGTTTGTATAGGTGCATTTTGAGTAAGGGGTAATAATTTAGACTTAGACCAGTTAACATGTAAACCCGATAAAGGGGAGTAGTTATTAAAAACATCCAGTGCACCTTTAATAGAGCTGCTAGGGTCTTCTAGATAGAGTACCATGTCATCGGCATACAGGGACACCCTCTCCTCCAGCCCCCCCACGCGAAAGCCCTTTAAGTGTGTGTGTTGGCGTAAAGCCGCTGCAATCGGTTCTATGGCTATCGCGAAGAGGGCCGGAGAGAGAGGGCATCCCTGCCTTGTGCCTCTATATAAAAATATATCAGAAGATAATGTCTGACCGATTTTTATATTAGATTTGGGATTATCATATATTAACTTGAGCCAGGAAACAAATTTGGGGCCAAAGCCGAACCTGTCCAAAATTTCCCAAAGATATATCCATTCGACCGAATCGAATGCCCTCTGTATATCTAGAAAAGCAATTGCTCTCAGGGTAACTATATCAGAGGACATTTGAATATGGGTATAGATACGTCTTATATTAATATCTGTTGTTTTCTGTGGCATGAAACCTGTTTGGTCTGGATCTATGATTTCTGTTATGTATTTATTAACTCTGGAGGATAAGATTTTGGTAAGTATTTTTTGATCATTGTTTAGTAACGATATGGGGCGATAGGAGCTACATTCCAGTGGGTCTTTCTCCGGGTTGGGTATTAAAATTACATGTGCCTGGGAAAAGGAGCCTGGTAGGCCGGTGCCCGACAAGCTATGATTATATAATTTGGTTAGATGTGGTGCCAATATTCTTATATACCTTTTATAGAATTCGATTGGTATCCCGTCAGGGCCTGGGGATTTCTGGGAAGGGAAGGATAGGGCCGCATCCACCACCTCCTCTTCCGTAATGTCTTTATCTATTGCTTTAGATGAGTCTATGTCTAGAGTTGGCAGCGTTATCTGGGAAAGGAGACTGGCAAGTTGCACTCTATCGCCTATGAATTTGGAGGTATAGAGGTTCTTGTAGTAATGCTGGAATTGTAACAGAATTTCAGAGGGATTAGATGTTATGGCACCGTTCTCCAGCCTAATTTCTGGAATATTTGATTGCTCAGAGGGATTGCGGGCTATGTTTGCTAATAATTTGCCATTTTTGTCTCGTTTCTCAAACACAGCTTGCTGCCACTCTGTGAGGGAAGTTTTAGTTAAATCCGTCATGTGTAAGTTTAATAGTCGCTTACTTTGCATCATATTAGAGTAAGAATCATCATCAGGGGTGGCTGCATATGTCGTAGTAGTTTGGTCTTCCTTTTGGACTAGTTGCGTTAAAGTAAGGTCATGTTCTTTTCTACAGGCTGAAATCCGATTAACGTATTCCCCCCTAATAGTGGCTTTAAAGGCATCCCATGTGTTTTGGGGAGTAGCTGTACCTGCATTAATGTCCCAATAGTTTTGGATGGCTGAAGAAATTGCCCCTCCCATATCTTTATCTGCAATCCATTTTGGATGTAGTTTCCATATAGACTTATTACGATATGCACCAATGTACAAAGTAATCTCAAGTGGCGCATGGTCAGATAGACCGCTAGGTAAGTACGCTGCTGAGTGAACATGAGTTAGTAAATCTGTGTTACCAAATGCCAAATCAATACGGGCAGCAGATCTGTGAGTGGAGGAAAAATGGGAGAAAGCAACTCTCTCGGAGTTCTTCCATCTCCAAATCTCAGTAAGCGACATAGCATCTGCCCATTGTACCAACTCAGCATTCGGCGCTCTAGTGCGATTTGTGGAATCTTTTGGGACTTCTAGTATATCATTGAAGTCTCCTATAAGGAGCAGCTTGGCTGGGAGATATTTTTGTAATTTAGTCATTATTTGGTGTATCAATGCAGTTTGTAATGGGGGAGGGGCATATATTCCTACTATACAGAAGGCAACTCCAAAGATTGACATGTGCAAGATAATGTATCTTCCCTCCGGATCAATATATGTGTGTAGCATTTTATATGTTAGTGCTTTACTGATTAGGATCGAGACCCCTCTTGAGAAAGTGGAATAGGTTGAATGTATAGCCCTGCTCACCCATGGTTTGTGTAGTGTTTTCACCAAGGGGCTATCTAAGTGCGTTTCCTGTAGGATAAGAATGTGGGGTTTATATTTGTGAATGTACTGAAACATTAATGATCTCTTGAAAGAGGAGCGTAGCCCCCTAACATTCCAAGAGATAACTTTAACCGGTGCTTCCATATTGTAGTGGTAGAAATATCAATATACGTGAGTGAAATTTGAATTGTTTTTTACATATCACAGGTAATTGAACATTGGGATATTCCAGAACACCTTCAGATGTAACATGGGAATTATGTGCATAAAGAAACTTCTTCCTATACATACAAACATATAAACAGTGCCCTGCTGCGGTAATAAACCCGAACATAAACAAATAAACAGTTACCACAGCTTCTTCCCTAACTTATATAACACCCAGGTACCTAGATCCGTTCCAGACCACAGGCATTTATCTAATTCAGGACAATACCTGTGTGTGGGGGTGACGATGCAAAGTAGAGCAGCTCCGCTGCCCAGCAGCACCTGGTTGTGCCTTACTACCAGGAGTCAGAAAACTTTAATATTAGCTATTAACATTTCTGTTGCGTCACTGGGATAGTTACATTAGATAAGCATATGTTATGTACCCATACTCTGTGTTATACATTATACATGCGCAGTTGTGTGCTATGCTAGGAACACCTCTCGTGCACTGAATGGAGCGCATGTGCATGGTGTCTATCAGTGGGCCCCTGCGGGGGGGCCCCAGTGACGGGGCCAGGGGAGGATCGGGGTTTAAACTGGACTATTATAGTCACAGCTCAGTGACGGGACCCAACCCCGGCCGGGGTATAGGGCCCACCCCGCAGCAGCCCACACCACCCAATCTACTAGTGATGGAAACAGAAGTCTAATGTAATGTGAGGATCTGGAGTCCCCAACACCACAGCATATCACTGTGCAGGAAAGCACAGCCAGCATGAGAAGTATTGCTTAAGTAAGGTCTTTGCTACATACATGAATAGTCTAGTTGACTCATTTCAGTACAGCTGTATTAAGTTATATTTTTGAGGAAATAAAGATATATGTACATAGGGACCGGTTATCCACATACATCCTACATTTGACTAGCTGCACATAAGATCCAGAACAGAGTAAGGATGCTGCCCGCCCCTCCTCTCCTCTCCTTCCTATTCATTTGATCACTTCTCTTTTCCTTTCTGATGACCTCCTCTCCTATTGAATCATCTGGCCAGGTGGTATATCAGCAAAGGAATGTCTTTATAGTGCTTGAAAATTGCGCCCTCTGGTGGAAACACCCTTATTGTTCTTTATGGGAAGAGGTTCAGAGTATGCAAAATGTAATTGCACTATTAGGTATTGCTAAGTGGCTACCTGCATTACTCAAATATAGCTATAGAGCAGGGTGATGGGAATTTACCTATCAGGTTGAAATATAAATATATATAATATATAACAATAGCGGATAGTAACCTTTCATTATGAAAGAGAGGAAAAGAGCGGATGCTTGTATTATATTCAATATATACTCGTTAGAAAGAGCCAAGAGCATTTCTTGATGCAGCACGTCTACTATATGCCTGTCAAGGGGAGATTGGTCAGTTAATCTATTCTAGGGATAGAAATATATACCAACACACCATCCCTCCACTAGCCCTTGAGCTAGATATAGTGTAGCCGGTCCCCTTTCCTTTATGATTAAGGTATTAGCGCATTTTATGTAGTAGCATATCCAGTTCAAAAGCACATAGCTCTTTAAGCATAGCATGAGACCCGTTGTGAATGCATATATCCCAGCATTTGTAAAAGAATAATAGCAGTGTAACAAGTACTATACAGATAGAACGAAGAAACATGTCGTGGTATAACAGGTTAAAACTTGAACAAAATGCAAAATTAGGTTAATAAATGATGCTGGCTGTAGAGAGCACAGAGACTGCAATCTTTTCACGAATGCCCTGCCATCATACAGCAAGAATTATCTGCATAAATATTCTATGGAGTAGTTCATATCAAAGGGAGGATGATGGTTTCGCTCGAACATGTGATTGCTAGGCACTTTGCAATGTGTCTGCCTGAGTCCCGCAGCATATCAGAACCACTATAGAACAGAAAAGTCTGCAAGGTTACATGGGTGGAGCGTTAAGTTCCCGGGCAAAGCCAGAAGTGCAGTGAAAGGGATGGAGGAATGGCCTCCATCATACATAAGGGAGGAGTTACTTTTCCCGGGCTAAGGGGAGTTAACGAAGGCAGGCTTAGGGTATGCAAGGCGGGAAAGAGAAAAATCCCCTTGCACATTATGCAGCAACCAAGATGGCGTAGTTAAAAGCAAAGTATAAGCACATGGATGAGCCACAAAAAAACAAGTTGCAGCCATTAATAAGTGTAGGGCAGTTTAGAAGGCAATATATTCAGGGGAAACACTAAAGTTCCTGTACTCACGTAAAAGCCAGCGTTATAACCTGGCCGTGTGGAAAGCCTTATTTCTTTTTCCCTTGCTTTTTAAGAGCATCAAGCCAGGTAGTAGCCTCATCTGGGGTTTCAAAAAAATGCACCTTATCTCCCTCCTGCACACGCAATCTTGCAGGGAACAGCATAGAATACGGCAGCTGTAGCTCACGTAGCTTGGTTTTAACTTGCTGGAACGAGCGCCTCTGCTTCTGTGTTTCATTAGTGTAGTCTGGGAAGATCATCAGTCGAGAGTTTTGATAGTAGAGATTCCCTTCCTTTCTTGCTGCTTTGAGGATTTCGTCCCGGTCTTTGAAGTTCAGTAGCTTCAGTATAATGGGCCTTGGATGATTGCCTGGAATTTCCTTCCGCGTGGTTAGGCGGTGTGCTCGCTCCACCGCGAAGAATGCGGAGAATGTGGACTCCGGGAGCAGCTTTTTGAGAAGAGATTCAATGAAGGACTCCATGTCTGTTCCCTCTGCCTTCTCTGGTATCCCGAGAATGCGGAGGTTACTTCTCCTGTTACGATTTTCAGCATCAACAGCATGGGTCTCCAGCTGTGTGAGTCTCTGCTGGATGCCTGGAACAGCGATCCGATGCACCTGGACTGTGTCCTCCAAGTTTGAGGTACGTTGTTCGAGTTCAGTAGTTCTGTGCTTGATTTTACTAAAATCTTCTCGCAGCAACCCCAGGTTGATCTCCATCTTATCAATTTTCTGGGTGAGGGTAGACTGGCAGATATGTATAGCCTCCAATATTTCAGTGGTGCTTGGTGGCAGGGGCCCTTCCTCCGTAGGTTCCGCCATGCTGTCTCCCTCTTTAGTTTGTTTTGTTCGTGCCGACTTAGACTGTGCAGGTGTAGCAGTTTGGGCTTCAGCCATGTCAGCCCCATCTTCTTTTTCTTTGTTTTTAAGAGCTTTGGGAGGCATCAGGGAATATGGTTGGTACCTGTTAAGGTTCCGTTGTGATCTGCTCGGTCCGGGCACACTTTCCCAGTCTGACGTCTCAGCCAGTCTGTGGCTGGAATCTCCCTCTAAGCTCTCGGCAGGTGGAAGACACCACGACTCCAGTGTGTCTCTGCGTTCAGGCAACCTTTAGCAAGTTATTAGTCACTCTCTGAAGGCAGTTTGAATGTATTTTAGCCTATTTTCAGCAAACTGGGCAGCGGAGCTCCTGAAAGCACGTCTAGCTAGTCAGCCATCTTGGCCACGCCCCCCGACACAGTAATCCTTAACTTGGGTGTGAGGTCCTTGGTCTCAACACCCTGGAACTGGTCTAAAGTATAACACAGCAATGACACAATAATCCTACGCTTGGGTGTGAGGTCCTTGGTCTCAACACCTTGGAACTGGTCTAAAGTATAACACAGTAATAACAAGAGCGTAATCTGGCTAAGTGTGAATTCCCAGGTAACACACTGTGGGATCTGACTGAGGTCTGAGTGCTCACATGTAAGTATTCGCAACGGTAGACAACCAGCAACTGAAAGGCAAGATGTATATATACTCCAACGCTCCTCAGCGCCGCCCCAGCCACTCAGCCAATCAGGAGTTCAGCTGGAATCGGCTGATCGTCCTGATCAGCTGATACCTCTCCTGCTGGCATAAAGGTCCTGCCTTCTAGCACGCGCGCGCGTAGCTCTCCATCTGTGTGCACTAGAAGGCCCAGGCAAACCAGACACATGCTGCTGTGCGGAAACCGCCGGTCTGAACGCGGAGACAACCGCCCCGCCGCCAGACCGCGCGGCGGCATCTCTACTATTCATTACAAAATGTGATTATTAACAAAGATTGTATGTATACATTCTTATGATAAAACACAATTGAGCTATGACACTATTTTTAAAAAACCCGGCATTAGAGGGAGATAGCAGCATAAGCTGTGTTGTTTTTGTCCAATACAAAATGGCAGAACCTTCATTTTTTCAATGAGCTATCAATACATGGCATAGTACGATACTATTTGTGCTGGTACAGTATTTGCAGCCTTAGGTATCTGCTTTAAAAACATATGAATCTGTTAAACAAGAAATAAATAAAAAAAAACAAAAATAAATGGGGCTTTATTGGCATTGGGCATGATTCACAAAGCTTTTTCACCTATTTTCCTCTGTTTTCACCTTATGGCCCATATGCAATTCACTTTTCCTACTTCGTTTTCTCCAAGTTGATATTTTTAAACTTGTCAATAAAATGCCTTGTAAACCACTAGAAAGCAAGAAAATACTCAAAATAAATTTGATAGCACCTTTCCAACTACTTTTTGGTACTTTTTTAGTTGAAAAGTGCTGGAAAGTTATTTTAAATTGAAAGTGAAAAATGATGTCCTAGGAGAAAACTCATGTGAAAAAGTGAATTGCATATGGCCCTATATATGCTATATTTTTAGACTCCCAGGCCCATATGCAATTCACTTTTTCTCCTTAGTTTTTTGTAGAAGATAATTTTTCATCCTCTCTTTAACCACTTCACGTCCCTGGGCTTTTCCCCCTAAAAATCTCAAGCAATTTTCAACATTTCACACGCTTCCCATTCATTAGCCAATAACTTTATCAGCCCTTATCACACATAAATGATCTATACCTTGTTTTTTTTCCCACCAATGAGGCTTTCTTTGGGTGGTACATTTTGCTAAGAATTATTTTATTTTGCATGTATTTTAAAAGGAAGAAGGAGAATAGAAACTGAAAAAGTCATTATTTCTCAGCTTTCAACACTTACAGTTTGAAAATAAAAAGTTTTACTGTAGATCAAACCCACACATTTTATTTGCCCATGTGTCCTGTTTATTTCAACAATTAATTTATGTTCCTAGTACAATGTATGGTAACAATAACAATATATTACTTGTAAATAAAGGTGTATTTTAAAAAAAAAATTTGCATTGCACTTTATCAGTAATCACAAGCTGTATTTGCCGAAATAACTAATATACGCTGAAGGCATACATATTTTAAACAAACTAAGCCCATTTATTAGCTCCGACCCCCGTAGTTAGCCAGATGTGCCCCTCCCCCCTCCATAGATAGCCAGGTGTGCCCCTTTACTCCCCCATCCCCCCATAGATAGCCAAGTGTGCCCCTTTTATCTCCCCCAGTATAGATAGCCAGATGTACCCCTTATTAGCCCCTCCCCTATACAAAAAGGCCAGATGTGCCCCTCTGTAAGCCAGATATGCCCCTTTATGCCACACCCCCATTTTCAGCTAGGTGTCCCCTTTGTTCTCCCCCCTCCAATAAACAGCCAGATGTACCCATCTATTCCCCCCACCCCCTATGGATAGCCAGGTGTGCCCCTTTAACGCCCCCCCAGTATAGCCGAATGTGCCTCTATTAGCCCCCATATAAAATGCTAAATGTCCTTTTGACACCCACCCCCCACAAAAAATTGCCAGATGGTCTGCTTAAACCCCCCTTCCCCCATAGATAGCCAGATGTGCTGCATTATTCCCCCCTCCCCATAGATAGCCAGACCATTTGCGCCCCCCCCCCCATAGATAGCAAAGTGTGCCTCTGCCCCCCCTGCCCTATAGATAGCCATGTGTCACCCCCCCCCCAGATAGCCATGTGTGGCGAAATGCTGACCCCCCCAACCCTCCCCCCATGCTGCAATGCTGGATAAGCATGAAAACAACATACCTCACCTCGTTCCAGCGCGATCAGCCTCCCCTCCGTGCATCACCGCTGCCTGTGTCATTATGCCGAACGGATCGGGTCCCGGCTTGATGACGTCATCAAGCCGGGACCCGATCCATTTGGCATAATGACACAGGCAGCGGTGATGCACGGAGGGGAGGCTGATCGCGCTGGAACGAGGTGAGATATGTTGTTTTCATGCTTATCCAGCATTGCAGCATGGGGGAAGAATATGCTCAAGTAAAAGGGATCGAGCGGGGAGTGGGAGGATCGGACCCCCGGGAGGGAATCCTTAGTTAGTGTAGTTAGAGGGAGGGGGGTAAATGAGCCCAGGCGCGTGCCAGCACGCACGCTGTGCTCATTAAAGTGAAGTGACTTATAATCACGTCGTGTGGCTTTCATGAGCCACTTACAACGACGTGATTATACTGTAGTTAGGATGTGAACTGGTTAAAACAACTTTTAACCATTTTGCAGTTGAAAAAATAACAAAAAAGTACTATCAAAATTATTTTGAGTATTTTCTTGCTTGCTGGGGGTATAAAACGTATTTTATTAATAAGTTGTGAAAATATCACCAAGGAGAAAACTCAAGAGAAAAAGTGAATTGCATATGGGCCCCAAAAAGCAATAATAAAATATAACTAAAGAGACGATGAAGCGAAAAAAAAATATATGGTATAATGAATTGGTTGTGTAGTAAGGATAATTACTAGAGCATTAGTAGCAAAGAAAATATTATCATATTTTTATTTTCAGTTATATAGTTTTTTTTAATTACATTGCATCATTCTCTAATATTTGCAGTTTACACATTACACTCAGCATTCTAAATGATTTTTCCAGAGCAAGCAAGTGAACCTTTGAACCGTTCTATGCAGAAAAAAAAGAAAATACATTTACAGACACTTGTAAGCTTCAGAAGACAGAGCTCTCTGAGACTTTGAAAGTCATGGAGCTCGATGGCTCTTTTGCATAGATAACAACTGGAGTTTCTTAACTTTTCCTGTACTGGAAACAGTATTAGGGCTGGTGCACACCGAGCGGCTTTTTGGGCGTTTTCAGATCCGCTTGCGGCTGCGGATCTGCTTGGTCAATGTATCTCAATGGGGTGGTGCACACCAGAGCGGGGGGCGTTTTGCAGAAACGAAAAATGCCTGGGTGAGGCATTTTTTGGATTGCGGGTGCGTTTCTGCCTCAATGTTAAGTATAGGAAAAACGCAAACCGCTCTGAAAAACGGCACTTCAGAGCGGTTTTGCAGGCGTTTTTGTTACAGAAGCTGTTCAGTAACAGCTTTACTGTAACAATATATGAAATCTACTATACTGAAAACCGCAGCAGCAATCCGCAAAACGCTAGCAAAACGCCTCATAAAAATAAAAAAAAGCGTTTAAAAATCTGCTAGCATTTTGCGGATCTGCTAGCGGGTTTTGGTGTGCACCAGCCCTAAGACTTATGTCTCTGCTACTAATGTTTTATTTCTTAGCTGTACTACACATACAAATCATTGTATCATAATTATTTTTTTTTTCCCTTCAGTGTCTCCTTAAGGTAAGAAAAGTAATATTGAATCAATATCAAATATTAAATAATATTAGTGATTATTTTGCTTGTAAATGTGCCAAAAAGTTATTTTTTATCAGTTAGGTGATAAGTAAGTCATTTATGAGAAGTTTTGTGTATAGAGCCCATTGTGTATATCATCATGCCGTCCAAATTGTAATAAAAAAACATGAATTTCAATTATTTACCTAAACATACTACAGAAACGGAAACGGCACAAAACATAATGCATTTAATCACACGTGGATGCACATTTCATGACCACAGCATCACTTCCTCAGAGGCTACTTGGGTTTCAAATAATTTGCTCAAACTCAAGATGCAATCTCCTGCTATATGTAGATGCCTGCTCTTGTTCATTAGTCCACTGTAATATATTAAAGTGGGAGAAAACTGTGACATATCAATTACAATGTGTTTTCCTACTTTTTATTACCCATACAGTTACCATATTTACATTTGTGCACAAGTAATTCTGTCTGTTTACAATTTACAAATTCCCAAAGTACAGTTTATCTGCTCTAAAAGTTGCCATCGCATTGTATTGCATAGATGCTTTATTTATATATTAACCACTTAGGCCTATCTGGCCGAACATTCTCGTCTAGATAGGCTGTGCGCACTCCCGCGGGCCGGGCTCCTTCCCATGCGCGCTCCCTCGCACGCTCCCGCCACCAGCCATTAGCTCAGCTATCAATAAATGGGATTATAGATCCCATTCATTGATCTAAGCCCCCCACAGAAAAACCGACAGCCTCTTATCAGAGGTTGCGGTTTTTCTGAGTAACAAAAAGTTTCCCATCCTCCTAATGCTTCCTGGAAGCATACAATCCCGCTTCCAGGACTTGTTGGCTGTGGCCATCTTGTGGCCAAATAGTAAAACTACACCCACATCCATTTTTTATTAAATAAATATATTTTTTTACATTTAAAATTAGCTGTTTACCTCCCACACCAAAAATTACCCAAATACATTTTTTTTTATTAAAAAAAAAAAAATTACAATTAAAAAAACAAATATACATAGTTACCTAAGGGTCTGAACTTTTTAAATATGCATGTCAAAGTAGTATATTAATATATATTTTTTTAATTACAGGCTTGTAAATGGTGATGGACACAAAATGAAAAATGCACCTGTATTTCCAAATAAAATATCGGCGCCACACATTGTGATAGGGACCTAATTTAAATGGTGTAATAAGTGGGACAAATGGGCAAATAAAATACATGGGTTTTAATTATGGTAGCATGTATTAAAGTAGCTCAGATGCAAAAAATAAACAACCCCGTGGGCTTAAGTGGTTAAAATCTATCTAGTGATCACTTCTCAGCTCTCTGCTTCTTAGCTCAGTACAGCTCAGTTTCAACAGTTTGCTAATGTTTACTGAATGTATCTGACAAAGGAATGTAAACAAAAGATAATGTTATTACTTCTTCAGATGGGTCCAGAGCTTGTGATCTACTTAATGGGATAGAATTTGCTGAGGGCGAGGAATAAAATCCACATTAATGGGCTTGGTATGTTCAAAGGGTTATGGCAGAATCCCATCACACTGCAAGCCGTCACTCTGTTTCTTCTTTCATATCATTTGCATATCAAGCAATCATTTTTCTTTGGAGCAAACATTTTTCATGCACATTTGACATTAAAACTGATATTTACAATCATTTTTTACCGTGGTAATTTTAGACCAATCACAAGACTTGGATACTGCCAAGAATTCCTGAGTCTTGTGATTGGCCTAAAATTTGCGTGGTATTCTGATTACCGCAATAAAATTCTGCATTCTCTGACTGGTCCAACACTTCTGAGTCCAACACTTCCAATCACAGAATTCAAAAAGTGAAAAAAAAAAGGACTTCTTTGTATCTCCAACTATCCCTACTCTTCAATCTCTGATACCCCCATATGTGTTACATCCAGCAACTTATTGTGCAGAATCTGCACACCTCTGTTGTCCATAAAATAAATTAAGTTTATTGATAACCTACATAAATGACTTCCCAGCAGTCACAGAAGTATATACAGCATCTGTGAAATCCCCAAAACTTTGCATGTTACTAATTAATGCAAATGTATTATCAGAGTTGCATTCAAAAAATGAGATTGAAGTAGTGCTTTAACCACTTAAGTACCAGCGGTCTCTGCCCCCTTAAAGGGCCAGAGACCGCTGGTACCAGAAATGGTGGTCCACCAACAAATACCGGCGAATCGCTGCACATACCCGTCGCACACCAGGAACCTCAGCTACCCACTCTGCTGTCTCTATAACGGCAGAGTTCCTGTGAGCCGGTCAGGAGCCGCTTTCATTGGCTCCTGACCCTGTCTGTCAATGTAAGCCAATAGGAGCCGCCTTCGTTGATGGACAGCTCACAGGGTTCTGCCATTATAGAGACGGTAGAGTGAGTGAGCTGCGGCGGGGAGACATAGGCGAGATTGTCGGGAGCGACAAAAGTGGCATCTAAGGATTGAAATCTACGCCCTGGCAGCCAGATCAGCATCAAAACAGGGCATAGATTTCTCAATTAGCGTCATCCTTAAATGGTTAACACTGTAGATTGCCTACCACATGACATTATGAGCTGTCCCACTTCTCTACCTACATTTAAGAACAGGACTGAACGTGGAACCCTTGCCCACTGACAGACCTAAGCAGTTTGATTTCTAATTTAAACCAGTAGAAATTAATAAACAAGTCATCCTAAATTGCTCATGCCTACAGTTTCTTTTACAGGTAAAATTTACTCTCAAGTAAAAACAGGACAGTGAGGCCTCCATCACTTGGTCCTCCTACTGGATTGTTGCTTGCATAGCATGATATCAACCCTGTGCACAGGTTTTGTATATTTTGATGACATCACTAATCTATCCCTTCTATATGTACTGTATTAGTTGTACAGCTGATGTTAATGCTGCCAGTGCCTCCTGCCAGCTACTAGCACATAGGACTACATTTCCCATGATACCTAGCAGTGACTGTCAACATTGAATCCTGATGTGGCTGAAGTTAGTTTTCAGTTTTGCGTAACATGACCAGCAGAAAGAGAAATTCATGCTACCTATTATTATTTACTATTTATATAGTGCTGACATCTTTCTTTTTGTAGTTGTGTAACTATCTGTCCCTCAGGGAGCTCACAATCTAATCCCTACCATAGTCATATATCCATCATAGTCCAGAGACAAGTTTGGGCAAAACCAGGTAACTTACCTGTATATTTTTTGGATGATGGAGGAAACCAGAGCTACCAGAAGAAACTTGCGCAGTCACAGGAACAACATAGAAACTCCATGCATATAGTGCCCTGACTGGGATGCAAACCAGAGACCCAGCGCTGCAAGGCAAGAGTGCTATCCACTGAATCAGAGCACCTTTTCCAGTTCCCATTAATAGTACTTATTTTGTGGAAATCCACAGATGTAGTTAATAAATTCCCCTCAGACTCTTATTACCCCATCTGTAAATGTTTTTGGTTTTCTGCAAAACATGCACCGTTGGGGGTTCAGTAACCCCCTGTTAACCAGAACTCAGTTAACCAGAAATCTCAAGCTACCAGAAAAAAAATCCTGGCCTTGCAGGATTCATAAAGTTACTTTTACACCTCTTTATACAGTAATAAACCCTGTTACCAGTGGCGTAGCTAAGGAGCTGTGGGCCCCGATGCAAGTTTTACAATGGGGCCCCCCTAGCACTCTATACATAACAATTGATACGACGCACCAAAACCTGCCAATGGCAACTACAGTGTCAGAGGTGCAAGAAGGGGATAGGGAACAGTTTGTTAATGATTACCACTAATCAAAGTATCTATTAGAAGTGGTTATTATGAGCACAGGACTAATAGAGAGCTAATACTGTAATTGAGGGAGGGCCCTTCGGGGCCCCTCTGGCCCAAGGGCCCCGATGCGGCCGCTACCTCTGCACCCCCTATTGCTACGCCCCTGCCTGTTACATTTCCATAAGTTAAGTCTGTTCTTTGTCTTAATTTGTTTTTAATTACGGTATTTCAACATTAATACGGAGTTTATAGTAATTATTAGGTATGATCAAAGATATGCAAATTCTTCTGAGTTGATGCAAATGTATGCAATGTTTTATGCAAATATATGTAGCTTGAAAATGGACCAATCAATTTAAACCTGGGTTTAAATTGATTGGTCCATTTTCAAACTGCATACATTTGCATAAAAATTTTCATAATTTAAGAAGAAATTGCATCTTATTGATCATCCCTAGTAAATATACAGTGTGGGGCATAGTACTGGTTTAGCTAGGCCTATTTTTAACATTGACTCTCAAGCAATCAAAAACTACATGTATCCCGCATCAGCCAATCATGTCGGTGCTTGATAATGGGGGTTTAATCCTCGGAACACTTCATGCAACTTCCCATTAGATCAATGGGTTAAACTGATAATATCTGACAGGTCCGATCAGGTTTCCGATCTTTTGTTTTTACCTGATCAGATCAGGGCCGCCATCAGAAATTTTGGGGCCCCTCACAAATCATCAGTCCGGGCCCCCCCCCCCCCAAACTGAGAAATGTGCGTAGCCATTACATGTTGGCAGAGCTAGTTGGAGACTTGCTGTCCACAAATTAATCACGAATAACCACGGTGGATACTCGTGATTCAAGTTAGCTCTAATTGCCACAGCTGAGCGGCTAGATGCGGCGGGGTTAATTACCCAGACCGCCGCTCTCCGCCCAGCGTTTCAACGAGGTGCAAGTTTCCGAATGGACGCGTTGCAAGCCTCGATATCGAGCACTTCCTCCTTCAAGCCGGAAGGAGGAAGTGCTCCATCATTTTTTTAGAACCTCCCAGTTTTATTTTCTGTTTAAAAAAACTAAAAAAGTAGGTTTAATGCTATTGTCTCATATGGTAATGATTCAGCTTTTCCCATAGTCTCGCAGTTAGCAATCATGTGACCCCCAACAAGACAAATTCAGCAATCATGAGTCCCCCAACAAGACAAATTCAGCAATCATGAGGCCCCCAACAAGATAAATTCAGCAATCGTGAGACCCCCAACAAGACAAATTCAGCAATCATGAGGCCCCAACAAATCATGAGGTCCCCAACAAATCATGAGGCCCCCAACAAGACAAATTCAGCAATCTTGAGGCAATGAGGCTCCCAACAAATCATGAGGCCCCCAACAAGTAAAAATTTAATCATTAGGCCCCCAACAAGACAAATTCAGCAGACATGAGGCACATAAATAGACAGCATTTCACATAAATAGGCATAATGCCCCCTTATTATGGTAGACACCTCTCACCTGGATTCTGACAGGGACCCCCAGGTTAGGTAGTGAGTGACATGGAGCCCTTTTAGGTAGTGAGTGAGTGACAGGGAGCCCCTTTAGGGAGGGAGTGAGTGACAGGGAGCCCCTTTAGCTAGTGAGCGAGTGACAGGGAGCCCCTTTAGGGAGTGAGTGAGTGACAGGGAGCCCCTTTAGCTAGTGAGTGAGAGACAGGGAGCCCCTTTAGCTAGTGAGTGAGTGACAGGGAGCCCCTTTAGCTAGTGAGTGAGTGACAGGGAGCCCTTTTAGCTAGTGAGTGAGTGACAGGGAGCCCCTTTAGCTAGTGAGTGAGTGACAGGGAGCCCCTTTAGCTAGTGAGTGAGTGACAGGGAGCCCCTTTAGCTAGTGAGTGAGTGACAGGGAGGCCCTTTAGCTAGTGAGTGAGTGACAGGGAGCCCCTTTAGGGAGTGTGTGAGTGACAGGGAGCCCCTTTAGCGAGTGAGTGAGTGACAGGGAGCCCCTTTAGCTAGTGAGTGAGTGACAGGGAGGCCCTTTAGGGAGTGAGTGAGTGAGTGACAGGGAGGCCCTTTAGCAAGTGAGTGAGTGACAGGGAGGCCCTTTAGCTAGTGAGTGAGTGACAGGGAGGCCCTTTAGCAAGTGAGTGAGTGACAGGGACAGGCCCGCCATCAGGGGGGGACATCCGTGACTCCCGTCACGGGCCCGGGCCTGCAGGGGGGCCCCATCCCCGCCGCGGCCCTAGCGGGTGCCGCCCGACCGCCGCTCAACCTCCCCTGGCCGCTGCTCCCTCCCTCCATCCCTCTAGCCGCCGCCTCCGCCGCCGCGTCAGACCTCGATCAGGCGGCGACAATAGTGCGGGCGCTAGGACCCAGCGCCCGCACTGATATGCGGAAGTGACGTCACTTCCGCATATAGAGCGGGTGCGTCCAGCGCCCGCTCTTACTGGTCGGGTCGCCGCTGATCTTGAGGTCTGACGCTGCTGGCAGCCTGGCAAGGTAGGGGAAGCAGCGGTGGCGGCTGGGGGGGGGGGGCCTCCCTGTCACTCACTCACTCACTCACTAGCTAAAGGGCCTCCCTGTCACTCACTCCCTAGCTAAAGGGCCTCCCTGTCACTCACTCACTGCCTAATGGGGCTCCCTGTCACTCACTCACTAGCTAAAGGGCCTCCCTGTCACTCACTCCCTAGCTAAAGGGCCTCCCTGTCACTCACTCACTGCCTAATGGGGCTCCCTGTCACTCACTCACTAGCTAAAGGGGCTCCCTGTCACTCACTCACTTGCTAAAGGGCCTCCCTGTCACTCACTCACTAGCTAAAGGGCCTCCCTGTCACTCACTCACTTGCTAAAGGGCCTCCCTGTCACTCACTCACTCACTCCCTAAAGGGCCTCCCTGTCACTCACTCACTAGCTAAAGGGGCTCCCTGTCACTCACTCACTCGCTAAAGGGGCTCCCTGTCACTCACACACTCCCTAAAGGGGCTCCCTGTCACTCACTCACTAGCTAAAGGGCCTCCCTGTCACTCACTCACTAGCTAAAGGGGCTCCCTGTCACTCACTCACTAGCTAAAGGGGCTCCCTGTCACTCACTCACTAGCTAAAGGGGCTCCCTGTCACTCACTCACTAGCTAAAAGGGCTCCCTGTCACTCACTCACTAGCTAAAGGGGCTCCCTGTCACTCACTCACTAGCTAAAGGGGCTCCCTGTCTCTCACTCACTAGCTAAAGGGGCTCCCTGTCACTCACTCACTCCCTAAAGGGGCTCCCTGTCACTCGCTCACTAGCTAAAGGGGCTCCCTGTCACTCACTCCCTCCCTAAAGGGGCTCCCTGTCACTCACTCACTACCTAAAAGGGCTCCATGTCACTCACTACCTAACCTGGGGGTCCCTGTCAGAATCCAGGTGAGAGGTGTCTACCATAATAAGGGGGCATTATGCCTATTTATGTGAAATGCTGTCTATTTATGTGCCTCATGTCTGCTGAATTTGTCTTGTTGGGGGCCTAATGATTAAATTTTTACTTGTTGGGGGCCTCATGATTTGTTGGGAGCCTCATTGCCTCAAGATTGCTGAATTTGTCTTGTTGGGGGCCTCATGATTTGTTGGGGACCTCATGATTTGTTGGGGCCTCATGATTGCTGAATTTGTCTTGTTGGGGGTCTCACGATTGCTGAATTTATCTTGTTGGGGGCCTCATGATTGCTGAATTTGTCTTGTTGGGGGACTCATGATTGCTGAATTTGTCTTGTTGGGGGTCACATGATTGCTAACTGCGAGACTATGGGAAAAGCTGAATCATTACCATATGAGACAATAGCATTAAACCTACTTTTTTAGTTTTTTTAAACAGAAAATAAAACTGGGAGGTTCTAAAAAAATGATGGAGCACTTCCTCCTTCCGGCTTGAAGGAGGAAGTGCTCGATATCGAGGCTTGCAACGCGTCCATTCGGAAACTTGCACCTCGTTGAAACGCTGGGCGGAGAGCGGCGGTCTGGGTAATTAACCCCGCCGCATCTAGCCGCTCAGCTGTGGCAATTAGAGCTAACTTGAATCACGAGTATCCACCGTGGTTATTCGTGATTAATTTGTGGACAGCAAGTCTCCAACTAGCTCTGCCAACATGTAATGGCTACGCACATTTCTCAGTTTGGGGGGGGGGGGGGCCCGGACTGATGATTTGTGAGGGGCCCCAAAATTTCTGATGGCGGCCCTGGACAGGGAGCCCCTTTAGCTAGTGAGTGAGTGACAGGGAGCCCCATTAGGCAGTGAGTGAGTGACAGGGAGGCCCTTTAGCTAGGGAGTGAGTGACAGGGAGGCCCTTTAGCTAGTGAGTGAGTGACAGGGAGCCCCATTAGGCAGTGAGTGAGTGACAGGGAGGCCCTTTAGCTAGGGAGTGAGTGACAGGGAGGCCCTTTAGCTAGTGAGTGAGTGAGTGACAGGGAGGCCCCCCCCCCCCAGCCGCCACCGCTGCTTCCCCTACCTTGCCAGGCTGCCAGCAGCGTCAGACCTCAAGATCAGCGGCGACCCGACCAGTAAGAGCGGGCGCTGGACGCACCCGCTCTATATGCGGAAGTGACGTCACTTCCGCATATCAGTGCGGGCGCTGGGTCCTAGCGCCCGCACTATTGTCGCCGCCTGATCGAGGTCTGACGCGGCGGCGGAGGCGGCGGCTAGAGGGATGGAGGGAGGGAGCAGCGGCCAGGGGAGGTTGAGCGGCGGTCGGGCGGCACCCGCTAGGGCCGCGGCGGGGATGGGGCCCCCCTGCAGGCCCGGGCCCGTGACGGGAGTCACGGATGTCCCCCCCTGATGGCGGGCCTGCCTGTCGGACATTATCGATTCAATATGTTGATCTGATGAGAAATTGCATGGTGTGTACCAGGCATTACTGTACTTGAGGACAGAGTTGGGAAGCCCTTCTCTACACCACCACCATGCTGCCCCTATCATCATGTTGATACCGTGCAACCATATTTATTTGTTCAGCAGCTCCTGCAGGAAAATGTAAAACATGACGGACAAGTAAAGATATCCAAAAATGTCTTTATTTAACTTTACACATTTATAAGAACAGAAATGTTAAAACTTTTTTTTTACATTCTGCCCAAGTAAGCCTTTTATGACCTGCAAAAAAGTTAACTTGCTCTCTGCTAGCACATCCATGAGAGGTAAGAGGCTGAGTGGTCAGGTGAACATCTCAAAAGCAAGATGATGGCATTTAAAAAATAATATAAAAAATAATTTACGCCGGCTGGCGTAAAATTCCTGCGAATGTGCGGTTCAGACTTAGAGATCCACACATGCGCAGGTCTCTTTCATTCAGCCAAAAGTGACGCATTACTGGAGCTGGGACCAGGACCACGGAAGGGACCAGGAGGACACCGGGGACCTTGCGGGCTATGGAGTGTGTGTGTGTGTGTGTGTGTGTGGGGGGGGGGGGGGGGGGGTGGACCAAGGTAAGTAAAATTTTTTAATCAAAGCTCAGGGTCCCGTTAACGTTTTTTACTTGTATAAATAATTAATAACTGCCAGAGGTCTGTTAATTAAAAAAAGTACCTAGTAAACAGGGGAGACACATTACACATGTAAGTTTTTGTGCAAAGCATCAGAATTTCACTTACTGTCGCAGAGAACCTCTCAGCTTAGAATTATGATATTATATTTAGATACGTTTTATTACAATTTGTAGAAGAGCTCCCCTCAAGCACCTCTCCCTAATAATAAATGTATCTACGCTGACCTGGGTAGAGTCATTCAAAAATACTGTCACCATCATCAAAAAAGTGTAACAGAGGATGTACCACCTACAGCAGCTCAAAAGGTTTGGCCTACTACAAAAACGAATGGTGCAGTACTACACTGCAATCATCGAATCCATCATGACATCAACTATGATTTTCTGGTTCGGCTCATGCTCCATACGAGAAAAGGTGAGACTGCAGCGCATCCTCTGATCAACAGAAAGAATTATTGGCTGTAGCTTGCCTTCCCTGCAGGATCTTTACATTAGCAGATGCAGAAAGAGAGAACCAGGATTGCCTCTGACCCTGCTCACTCCATCTTCCAACTTATAAAAACAAAACAGAGGACACCAAGAGGCAATAGTGCAATATTGTCTGGTAAGCACAATATATAATGTAATGTCAAAGGTTCTTATACTCACAAAGGTGGGTTACCATTAGGTAACCACTTGACAGGCAGGTGGGGAGTATTAGTACCTGACTCCACTCAGGTATAAAAGTCGCTCTCTGTAGATAGGAAAAATGTGGAAAGAACCCCTCCACCAGGGGTGGACTTAATCGTGCTGTAATATGTACGAACAGAGGCGCCAAGCAGAGTAAAACAATGTTCTAAAAATGATAAAAAACAGGGAAGTCGAGGTGGACTTACCTCCCTCTGGTAGTGGACATATACTCAGAGTAAAAAATATACAATTTATTCACAGCTCCATAAAATCGCAATGTGTTTCGCGGTCAACAGTCCCGCTGCGGGACTGTTGACCGCGAAACGCATTGCGATTTTATGGAGCTGTGAATAAATTGTATATTTTTTACTCTGCATTTGAGTATATGTCCACTACCAGAGGGAGGTAAGTCCACCTCGACTTCTCTCTTTTTATCATTTTTAGAACATTGTTTTACTCTGCTTGGCGCCTCTGTTCGTACATATTACAGCATCTTCCAACTTATGACTTCACGAAGGAGATGCCGGTCAATTACAACAAAAACTTCCATGCATATAAACAGCTTCTTCCTTCAGGTGGTAGCCATGCTTAATGCGGAACCACACTAAATGATCCAGCAGAAACAGCAATGCTGAAACTGCTAAGAAACTATTATGACTTGAAAGTGTTACAGCACAGAACTGAAAATAAATGCTTCTCCCCCTGTTTACTACCACTTTAACTTATACAGTATACTGTCCTTGACTTGTAATATTTACACTGAGTGTACTTTTATTGTTTTGTCTCTGTCCTTTAAAGAACAACTATCAAAGCTTGTACTTTGTACAACACCTGTCATATAGTGGAGCAAAGTAAAGAACAGTACCTTGTAATGAATTAAAATAATAATAATAATCCGAACATTTGTATAGCGCTTTTTCTTCTTTCGGACTCAAAGCGCTCACACTTTATGAACAAAGTGGAAGAAATCACAGTGTCAGATAGTAGAAATAGTTATTGTACAGCTACTACTAATAATTTGTGCTATTTGTGCTTTATTCAACATATTTTTTGTGTGCAACGCTAGTATTAACATTCTTGGTATGTAAACGTAAGTGTAAACATTCTTGACATTTGATCTACTGTAAAACATGTAACTATTAAACATAGGGTCCTATTTATATAGTGGTGATAAATGCACTTTTATAAAGGAGAGACCCTCTTAAAGGGAAGGTTCAGGGAGGGTGGGTAAAAAATCAAAATCAATTTCCACTTACCTGGGGCTTCCTCCAGCCCGTGGCAGGCAGGAGGTGCCCTCGCCGCCGCTCCGCAGGCTCCCGGTGGTCTCCGGTGGCGCGCCCGACCTGGCCAGGCCGGCTGCCAGGTCGGGCTCTTCTGCGCTCCAAGTCCTGGTACTTCTGCGTCCCACGCCGGCGCTCTGACGTCATCGGACGTCCTCCGGGCTCTATTGCGCATGCGCAGAACTACTGCGCATGCGCAGTAGAGCCCGGAGGACGTCCGATGACGTCAGAGCGCCGGCGTGGGACGCAGAAGTACCAGGACTTGGAGCGCAGAAAAGCCCGACCTGGCAGCCGGCCTGGCCAGGTCGGGCGCGCCACCGGAGACCACCGGGAGCCTGCGGAGCGGCGCCGAGGGCACCTCCTGCCTGCCACGGGCTGGAGGAAGCCCCAGGTAAGTGGAAATTGATTTTGATTTTTTACCCACCCTCCCTGAACCTTCCCTTTAATCTCATGTAACTTACCATTTTCATCATATTCATAAAGTGACAGAAATCAAATACTCACTAGTGATGTGAAGTGGAGAATTATTCTAAAACATTAGAATGGCTTTTCATGAAAAATGTGCTAATAGTGCACAGTGTGATAATTTGGCGATGCAATGGGAGAGAAGCATTGACTGCAATGCATTTTCTCAGTACTAATGAAAGGAAGTGGCGAAAATCTCAGGATTCAAACGATAAACACACCCTTGTCTCTCACCGGTAGAGCTACCAAAATGCGATCACCAAGAAAAAATCCTCCTACCTATCACAGGAGATCGCAAAGGCCGCCAACAGACCAGCCCAACTATTCCGCACAGTTGATAGACTATGTAATCCATCCTGTCTAAAACCCACTATAACTCCCTCAAAGGAGCTATGTGAGAAATTTGCCTGCTACTTTGCTGACAAAGTATCTTCTATTCGGTCTCTCATTCAGTCCACAGCACCCAAGACTCATGCAACTAAAGGAATTCGCTGCAAAAACAACCTAACACCCTGGACTGATTTCAAAAGTATTAGTGAGGAAGAGATCTCAGACATCCTCTGTCGTCTCCGCCAGACAACCTGCGACCTGGACCCTGGACCAACTAAACATATGCTGAAATGCCCTGACCTGCTAGGTCCAGCATTTCACAAAATAGTAAATTGCTCTCTGAAAGCAGGGAGGTTTCCTACCTCTCTAAAAGAAGGAATCATCAAGCCCCTTCTTAAAAAACCTTCCATGGATCCAGATGCTATGAGCAGCTACAGACCTGTCTCCAACCTCCCCTTCTTAGGTAAAGTTATTGAAAAGGCTGTCTATCTGCAACTTGAAACCAGGCTGTCAGTAAACAACATCCTGGACCCTCTACAATCTGGCTTTAAGAAACACCACAGCTGTGAAACAGCCCTCATCCAAGTCTGCAACGATCTGCTCATGGCAAGGGACAGAGGGGAATGCTCCATCCTAATCCTGTTGGATCTCTCAGCTGCTTTTGATACAGTTGACCATGAAATCCTGCTTAACAGACTGCAGGAGTACTGTGGCATCAGTGGATCAGTCCTCCAGTGGTTCAGATCATTCCTGACTGACAGAACACAGAGAGTATCCCTAGGACCTATAATGTCCAAACCTGCACCTCTACAATTCGGAGTGCCACAAGGATCAATCCTATCCCCTCTGCTGTTTGCAATCTACATGTTGCCACTCGGTACACTTATCCAACGACATGGCCTGACGTACCACTGCTACGCCGATGACACACAGCTATACCTGTCCTTCAAACCTAGTGGAACAGACCCTACCCCAAAAATAAACTCTTGCTTAGCTGAGCTTCAGGCATGGATGAATGATAACTGGTTGAAACTGAATGCTGACAAAACTGAGGTCCTGTTTGTCCAAAGCCAGTGCTCGCCATCAAAACAGCTCTATCCTAAAGCAACACCAATCAGGATTGGGAATTCAGACATAAACAGCTCCAACCTTGTGCGCAGCCTTGGCGTACTAATCGATGGGGAATTGAGTTTCAGAAACCAAATTTCATCTGTAGTTAAATCTTCCTTCTTTCATCTGAAGAACATTGCAAAGATTAAACATCTGATTCCCCCAGAGGATCTTCAAACCCTAGTCCACGCCTTCATCACATCACGGCTGGACTACTGCAATGCCCTTTATACTGGCCTCCCCAAAAAAGACCTGCGTCGCCTGCAATTAGTGCAGAATGCTGCTGCCAGATTGCTAACAAACCAGCCTCGCCACTGTCACATTACACCGATCCTTCGCTCACTGCACTGGCTACCAGTAGAATGGAGAATACTCTTCAAGATTGGACTGCTGACATTCAAATCCCTGCACAATCTGGGCCCTGGGTACATGAAGGACTTGCTGAAGCTGCACCACACCTCTCACAACCTCAGATCAGCAAGTTCTATAAACTTGGTCACTCCCAGAGTGCACCTCAAAAAATCTGGAGACAGAGCCTTCTGTCATGCTGCCCCTACTCTTTGGAACTCCCTACCACATCCAGTAAAGACAGCACCATCCCTGGAGCTATTCAAATCCAGACTGAAAAGCCACCTGTTTAGCCTGGCATTTCCAGATTTATAAAATTCTTCCTCTGTACCACGATGGTCGGAGCCATGCTTATGCGCTTTGAGTCCCACGGGAGAAAAGCACTTTACAAATGTTATTTGTTGTTGTTGTTGTTGTAATGTGCACTGACTTAGCCTGTAAGAAAAGAACAATCTGAAACCTTTCCCCACTGACATGCATTGATATTTTTACCTTCAAGCAGGTGATGCTTGATAAATGACTGCAGTCTGCTAGCCAACCACATCTGCAATGATAACATGGCAGGGATAAGAAAGCATCAATACTGTTTCTTTCTCTCATTTATGGTTGCTTTATAAATAGGAGGCAGCTGCAGCAGTAAAGAACAGTGCTATGAACCAGCTATCTTGTCGCGCTTTGGGACAGGTGCGGTGACTTGCGGTAATATTCCTCTGCACAGACAGCGCATAACAATATTACCTTTACTTCCGGCAGTATGTACCACTGGTTATTAACGCGACCCGCAGTACTCTAGTAGTACATGTTACTAAAGGGCATTACCATTCTTAGCGCTCATTCCTGCACCAACAGTTGCGCTACTCAAGTATAGAGATGCTGGCGAACAGCTCGCCAGCAAATCTCTATGTGCAGTCTGGCCGTGTACTACTTCCAGGTCGCAATGTCCTGGAGTAGTACGCATGCCAGTGTCTGCATGTGCCCTTTAGTATGCATGCCCTGGCCAGGCGATGCGCGTCGTACTAAAGGACGTGTGCAAAGAAGGGCATGCGTACTACTCCGGGACATTGCGACCTGGAAGTAGTAGAGGCCGGCTATTTGTGGCAAGCAGCTCACGAGCTGTTCGCCTACATCTCTACTCAAGTACAATGGGTCTCGCTAATAGGTTCCAATAACTTGACCACCCCCAAAGTCCAACTTAAAGAGTAACTGTCAAGCTGCAAAAGCTAATTTAAACCTCTATTCTCCTGTGTTAAACAGTTTAGAAGGAAGCCAAAAAGGCAATACTGAAGTTAAAAATCTCTTTTACTTTGATTTTTGCTGAATAGCAAGCCTCTTTATTCCCAAGCTCCTAAGGAGGCCGGCAGGCCGCATAACAGATACTGCAAAGCATGCTGGGGCTGCTTCTTATCCCTACTGCACTGCCTTGGTCCTCCCCTTCATTTCCCTATCCCGCCCTAAGGCTGCTTTCACAGTGAGAAGTTACAGGCTCATGTTACAGCAGCTTGTATCTTGCAGCCCAGCTCACAGCACTGAAAAATCAATGTGCTGTTCACAGGGCACATGTTCCGAGTATACTGCATGAGTCCGCTATTGTTCCGAGCCACATGGCTAATTAATATTCACTGCACAGTAGTGTTTTCCGGATCATGAGCCATTAGGATCTTTGATCCAGATCTTTTTTGTGAGTCGAATCATCAGGAAGCAGGGTAAGGGAGGATATTACATCACAATTGGCTTCATACAAGACAGTCAAACATGGAACCTGCCATGAGCTGTCAGGAGCATCAATCTCTGCAAATACTATATAAAAATTCTGTGAAATCCAAACGTGGACAGTGAAATGCATATGTAATGTAAGTACAGCCAATATTTAGCTACTGATATATGTGTTTTTTTTCTCTGAGACCCTGTACATAACAGCTCCTCTTTAAAGGACTTCCGTGGCCAAATGTTCCCCCAAAAATAAAAAAGTTAGATACCTGCATAACTTTGGTGGACACAGAGGACGCCGTCCGCGCCCTCCATACCGTTCCGCCGGGTCCCCACCTCTCAATATCCCTTCGAATGGCTCCTGACCCCACAGCCAGGGTCGGGCTCTGCTGCCTGTATAAAGATGGCCGCCAGCGCTGGCCGCGGCTACGTACTCCGCATTGCCGCTATTGCGGCTGCGCAGCACTAGAGCCAACTCCCCGATCCATGCAACAGGATGTTTCCTGTAGCGTGGATCGGGCCGTGGGGTCGAGAGCCATTCAAGGGGATATTGAGAGGCGGGGACCCGGCGGAATGGCACAGATGGCGCGGACGGCGTCCTCTGTGTCCACCAAAGTTATGCAGGTATCTAACTTTTTTAATTTTTGGGGGGAACATTTGGCCTCGGAAGTCCTTTAAAGAGTAACTGTAAGGCAAAAAATTAAAAAACTATTTTTATCTGGTAAACAAGTAATAAGGATGCTAAACAGGCAATCCAAAAGTTAAAATCTCTATTACTTTTCTTGTTGATAAATTATCATTCCCCAGTTTACCTGACTCTTATTTGGTACACACAAAATTTGGTACACAAAAAGGAAGTTGCAGGGCATGCTGGGTTGTCCTTTTATGCTTCTGTACTTCCCCGCAGACTTAACTAATGCAGCCTGATTGGCTGAAGCCTCTTTCCCTCCTGTTTTCCCCTCTGCATCAAGCCTTTTGTTACTTGTACATAGGTTCTTTAAAGTGAACCCGAAGTGAGAGTGATATGGAGGATGCCATATTTATTTCCTTTTAAGCAATACCAGTTACAGGTACGTGGCTCTCCTGCTGATACTCTGCCTCTAATACTTTTAGCTATAGACCCTGAACAAGCATGCAGCAGATCAGGTGTTTCTGACAATATTGTCAGATCTGACAATATTAGCTGCATGCTTGTTTCTGGTGTTATTCACATATTACTACAGCCAAATATATCAGCAGGACTGCCAGGAAACTGGTATTGTTTAAAAGGAAATAAATATGGCAGCCTCCATATCACTCTCACTTTGGGTTCACTTTAAGTTAGCCGCACATTTATAGATTTTGCTGTTCCATTCGATTCAGATTTGATCATGATGGCTCATAGAGTTGCATTGGATTAACCAGTGTAACGCTGCAGTTTGATGGACTTTCAATAGATTACAGTGTGTGAAAGGAATTTATCCCTCTCTTATGAGAAAGGGATCAACCTTTTTGCCAAATCGGGTGGCAATCTACAAGTGTGTAGCTACCTGTAAGGGCCGGTTCACACGGACGCTTGGCGGCGTCTACCGTCAAGCGTTCGGGACCCATCGGCTAAACTCTCCCATTCAAGTGAATAGGAGCGTTTAGCATTGCGCGGTTACCGTCGATTACCGTCGATTGCATAAACGCGGCGTTCTGATCCCGATTTAACGCATCGTTTCGGCCGTCCCTAGAAGCCGCATGCAACGTCCAGGGACGGCTAGCCGGCGCGGCTTCATGTCCCCCTGCGGGGACGAGAAACGCCGATCGCGACGATCTCTGTACCGCCGCCACCGAACGGGACGTCACAGGACGACGCGACTTCCTGGCCGCCCCAACGCCGCCTGCCGTCAGTGTGAACCGGCCCTTAGTCATGTTCATTGTCACAGTTTAGCTTCATGTAAGCTAATTGAATGGCTGTCAACATCAAGTTCTCCATGGTTATCAGGTTCCTCCGCTTGCACCAACTCTTCTTCCTCAATAGGAAGGTTTATTTGAATTGCTCCTCTGAGGTTAGCCCAAAACAGGCCATGTTTACCTTTCTCCTTTGGCCACTCCATGTAAGTCCTTTCCTTCATTAAGGCTTTCAGTCTACTGTATTTATTGGGAATAAGATACTGAGGTATAGGTTCCAACAAAATTAGTATTAAGTTTTCAGAGTTCTTGCCAAACAACGAATGCTGTGCAAAATACAGTTCATAATGGCACCATTCACTTTGAACAAAATTAGGAGAAAGAACAAAGATAGACTTGAAACTTTTCTCTATGCAGTGGATGATATTGTCAATGATGGCTCTGCCAGGAATGAAGTCTCTCTCGTGGAGGCAGACTCTTATTGAGCCACCTTCTTTCTCAAGGTTTGGTATCAAAAAGTCTCTAACCCAATCACCGTCATGTTGGCTGTAGGACACAAAGGCATGAAAATGTTTACCTTTCTGTATCTGTCTCATATCAATGTTCCTCGCTCTGTATTTTTTTCTGAGCCACTGGAAAATCATCCGAATATACCAAGGTAAATCAAAATATTTGCATGTAAAACACACCAGCAGTACCAGAATCAAAGTGGAACCGACCACAATGCCGACTAAAAGGGAAACATTGCATGATATCTCAGACAGATGGAATTCCTCGAGGATTATTCCTCTGTTTTCTTCTGGAAGCTCACACTTGTAGGATGTGGGCCATCCCTCAAGTTTTCCTTGAAATTTCTGGACTGAACTTACAAATGATCGTATTTCACAGTTACACACAAATTTATTGTTTTGAACACTTACTGTCTTTATATTTTGGCAGTTTTGGAAAAATTCACCCGATGGAGAAAGTATAATGTTATTATCAAGATTTAGGACTACCAGCTTCTTACCCATCTGACTGCAGTCTGGTAGATTATTCAGTTGATTTAATGCCAGATTCAGTTCCCTCAAGTATTTTAACGTTTTAATGTCCTTGGACACACTTTGCAAGTTATTTCGAGAGAGATCCAAAACCTCCAGACTTGTTGGCAGACACTTAAATACGGAATCCATTAGTTTGTTGTTTGACAAGTTTAAGAAGACCAAATTCTCTGACCAAACACAGCATGTGTCTTGATCATAGGACAAAAAATTGTCACTTACATCTAAATGCTTTAAAGAATCCATCCTTGAAGTCATTGAACACACATAAAGCAACTTCTCTAGTCTGTTGTTGTGTAAGTTAAGATACTGAAGATCATGTAGGGTATCACACTGCTGAAAAACTCCATCAGTGATTCCGTTATTAGTCAAGGTCAGAAATTGGAAAATGCTTGGGTATGGAGGACAAATGAAGTAAGTAATTTCTGCATTGGACAGAGTTAAATTCTTAAGAAGCATCTTTGAAAATAAGTTCAAGGGATGCTCGTAAAATACAAACACCTGTGGAATAACGTTTTCAATTTGTAAAGATTCTATTGAGCCTTTTGAGACATTAATGGGTAGATAGTTAAACTCTTCTATGATGGTTACCCTGTTAATGGAGACATATTTAACGCTGGAATGCCACACAGTCTCTAGATATCTACTAATGATATGAAAATGTACCTTAATATCACTGAATATAAGGGTCGATACTCTTGAGTTGTTGTCAAGGTATAAAAAAGGACTTGCAGGATATCTGATCTGGGAGATTTCCAGCACAGTGGCTACAGTAAAGGCATCATAAAACAACCATGAGGACAAGAGATTCTGAGGAGCAGTTATATGTAACTTTTCAGTTTTCAGTAACTGCAGACTACCGTTATAATATTTCCAAAGGTCTTCAAGTCCTAGATATACACTCTTAAGCTCCAAATGTGTAATATTCATAAAATCATCTTTAGCTATCTCTTTAGTACTTAGTCCGATGTGTTCCAATGCTCTCAGCATGCCAAATTCCTGGCAAAGATCCACTGTCTCAAAATGATTATAGGACATATTCAGATATTTGATGCCTTTTATAAATTGCAGTGAACTACAGTCCAGAGTATGGAGTCTGTTGAGTGAGATGTCCAGGTGTTCAAGAACGGCGTTGAACTGGAACACTGCAAAGTCTAGAGCTTCTAGATGGTTATTAGAGAGATCCAGAATTCTCAAATTGGGGTACAATTTGAAATCACTTACTTGAAGTCTACTAATGTTACACTTTGATAAATCCAGCTGCGTGAGCAGTGAGGGATCATTGTTCGTCTGTCTCTGAGACCTGGTGCAAAGCAGAGCAGTGTAGCCGGGCAGGAACATAAACGTAAGAAGCCAGGAACAGCAGAATATGTTACATCGGTCTGTGTCCATTGTTCCCAAAGGTGGAATCTATGAAGGGACAAAAATGAATGCTTACTTAGTGAACCCATGTAATATATATATGTATATATATATACTGTAAATCTATATATATATTTTTCAGAGTGAATAATACCAGTTAAGCATACAGTGTCGGACTGGGAGGTGAAAAAGCTGAGGAGGAAATACACCTGCTGGCCAAGCAGCAGAAACCATGTATTGTCATTCCCTATAGAAACCTGTAGCAAGTCTTCACTGTGAACAGGGCCATTTTTAGGCATAGGCATCAGAGCAGTGCTTTTCAGCGCTGCTAGATTTGGCCGCAGCTGGTGCCACCATAGACTATAATAGGAATTACATGTATAGCGGCGCTCAGTGAGTAACGTCGGCACCGTCAGAAGACGGAGCCGAAGTTGCTTTTACAACACAATAATTCGGCCTCCAGCAATCGCTGGAAGCGGAATTATATCATTCCCCACTATCCATGGCGGCCTGGAGGGGGAATAGTAATTAACACGGCCGGGACTTGTGCAGAAGCAGGATCAGCCATATACTGATAAATCTCCCGGCGCCGATTTCAAATGTATGCATAGGCATACCTGGCAGCTGCTGGAGTGCCAACTGTGGGAGGGGGCACCACAGAGCTAGTTTTAGCACACTACAATATGGAATTTGTGTTTTATGGAATTTTTATAACCAACTGCTGGTTCCATTGAGAAAGGGATGGATGGTAATTTTAACACCTAAATGGGCACTGCTGTGTCGATTGTTGTAACTCTGATTGGATTTGCAGGACAATATCTCAGCTGTAAAGACCCAGACTGTATCATGTTTATGAAGTGGATACAAACCCTTTAAAACTGTTATTGGAAGGGTTTGTTATGTGAGTTCAGTGAGTTTGGGCCAGTGCGATGTGTAGGGCCTGGTAATAATTTGTGTATCCTTTACAAACTTATTTTGGGAAACAACATTATTTCTATGTAAACCATCAATTTCTTATTGGCGCCTGCTAAACTAATTGATGTAGCTTATTATCTTTCTGTTTGCAAGATTGGGGTAGTGAAACAAAAGGTGCATTGCCTGGGTCACCAAAATGGCCAGAAACAGCCCTGACTATGAACAGCAACACATGATTACTGCTGCTTGGCAAGCAAGTGGATTTCCTCAGCTTTCCCACCTCCCAGTCCGATACTGTGAGCATATATCATAAACATGATAAAACCAGACCTGTGTTGCCTGCTTTTTATCTCCTGAAGAGATGCCCCATCCCCTTCCTCTCTCCGCTTCCCAGTGTTTACAAACACTTCCCTACGGGATCAGATAAAAATGGCGAAGGACACGCGCCTATAAAAATGGTGCCACCGTAGACGTCAATAGTACAAGCCCAGATTAGCGGCAAGAAGGTTAAATTATGGTGCTTGATAAATATCAGTCGTCTAGTGCCCGCTACTTATCGGGCGCCATAATTTAATCTCCTAGCCACTTATCATGGCTTGTACCATTGCTGCCTCCGGCAGCGGGGGGGGGGGGGGGGGGGGATTTTGTCATTAGGCAGCGGGGTGGCTGGAGCGGTTAGGCAGCGGGTCCTGGGTTAGGCAGCGGGTCCTGGGTTAGACAGCGGCTCCTGGGTAAGGCAGCGGGTCCTGGGTTAAGCAGTGGGTCCTGGGTTAAGCAGCTGGTCCTGGGTTAGGCAGCTGGTCCTGGGTTAGGCAGCGGGTCCTGGGTTAAGCAGCGGCTCCTGGGTTAGGCAGCGGGTCCTGGGTTAAGCAGCGGGTTCTGGGTTAAGCAGCTGGTCCTGGGTTAGGCAGCTGGTCCTGGGTTAGGCAGCTGGTCCTGGGTTAGGCAGCTGGTCCTGGGTTAAGCAGTGGGTCCTGGGTTAAGCAGTGGGTCCTGGGTTAAGCAGCGGGTCCTGGGTTAAGCAGTGGGTCCTGGGTTAAGCAGCTGGTCCTGGGTTAGGCAGCTGGTCCTGGGTTAGGCAGCTGGTCCTGGGTTAGGCAGCTGGTCCTGGGTTAAGCAGTGGGTCCTGGGTTAAGCAGTGGGTCCTGGGTTAAGCAGCTGGTCCTGGGTTAGGCAGCTGGTCCTGGGTTAGGCAGCTGGTCCTGGGTTAAGCAGCGGGTCCTGGGTTAAGCAGCTGGTCCTGGGTTAGGCAGCTGGTCCTGGGTTAGGCAGCTGGTCCTGGGTTAAGCAGTGGGTCCTGGGTTAAGCAGCTGGTTCTGGGTTAGGCAGCTGGTCCTGGGTTAGGCAGCTGGTCCTGGGTTAAGCAGCTGGTCCTGGGTTAGGCAGCTGGTCCTGGGTTAAGCAGTGGGTCCTGGGTTAAGCAGTGGGTCCTGGGTTAAGCAGCGGGTCCTGGGTTAGGCAGCTGGTCCTGGGTTAGGCAGCGGGCCCTGGGTTAGACAGTGGCTCCTGGGTTAGGCAGCGGGTCCTGGGTTAAGCAGCGGGTCCTGGGTTAAACAGCGGGTCCTGGATTAAGCAGCTGGTCCTGGGTTAGGCAGCTGGTCCTGGCTTAGGCAGCGGGGCTGGAGCGGTCAGGTTGAGGCACAGGTAGAGGGAGGGTTCAGTGTGAGAGTAGGCAGGGGATTTGAATACATTACCTGCTTCGGGGCCATCGCATCGTCCACTTACTACTTAAGGTGGCCATACACTGGTCGATTTGCCATCAGATCGACCAACAGATCGAATCTGATCAGAGAGGGATCGTAAGGCTGCCTTTACTGCAAACAGATTGTGAATCGATTTCAGCCTGAAACCAATTCACCATCTGTGAAGCTGCCGCCGCCCCCCCTGCATACATTACTTGATCCGGCCGGCGCGAGTCCCCAGGTCTCCGCTGTCTTCTTCTCCGCGCTCGGCTCCAGCTTCACTTCACGTCCGGGGAAATTTAACAGTAGAGGGCGCTCTACTGTTTAAACTTCTTGTCTGGATAGGAGGAAGTGAAGGTTCCTGCCGGAACCCAGCGGAGAAGGAGCAGCGGTGACAGCGGGGATACGCGCCGGCCGGATCAGGTAATGTATTGCCGCTAGCGTCGGTTGTCGGACATTCGAACGCCGCTATGAATGCACTACCGACCTGCCGGCGATTGAGCAAAATCTTCCGCACGGACGGATCGACGGGAACGATCGATTTCGGACAGAAATCGATCGTTCCGTCAGCGTTTGCGCAACGATTTCACAGCAGATTTGGTCACAGTGATCGAATCTGCTGTATATCGGCGGGAAAATCGTTAGGTGTATGGGCCCCTTTAGTTTGAATGAGTCCGGCAGCCAGCTGATCACCATGCGGCTTCAGTCTCCGCATGGTGATTGACTGGCTGCAGGACTCTTGCAAACTAAAGTGGAAGTGGAGAGGAGACGGGATCGCCGGGACCAGGTAATGTATCACTGATGCCGCTAATAACATCTTCTTACTAAGGTTATTTAAAGTTTTTGGACATTTTCAAAACACTAAATAACTTCAGTACCAAAATGCCATTATCAGCATCACCATCAGGGGCGGCGCTACACTGGGGCTTACCCGGGCTCAAGCCCCAACTGACATTTTGTAAGCCACCCCGAAACCCTCCCCACCGCTGGGTTGGTAGGGGTCGTGCCTGTTACCATGATCCTTAATGCGTATGTGCGCACCACGGTATAGACAGTCTATTCCTGAGCGGCTGAGGCAGGGGAAGTTTCAAGCTGCCACCTCTGTCAGTCCCTCCCTCTCCCTCCAATCAGGGTTCTTTTGGACGCAGCACCACCCCCTCCCACCAATGAAAAAGCTGTAACATATCTAATGAGTGTACAAGACTTAAGGCAGACCTGAACTCAGAACTTCCTCTCTGCTCTAGAAGATAAGCAACAACATAATAACTGTTAAAGAAGAACATTGGTGAAATAAATCCTGCAATAAATCTGCAGTGTGGTCTACTTCCTGCTTTAATGGAAGCAGACATATTGTTAACAACTTGTGCTTTTAAATTAGCTGCTCTGCGGAGGCAGCCAGCTGACACAGCTGAGAGATCAAATTACAACTTGTGCTTAGTCACAGATGAGGGGGAATTAGACAAGCTAAACTCTCTTGCAACTATCTGCAAGGAGTTTGTATGTTCTCCCATGTCTGCGTGGGTTTCCTCCGGGCACTCTGGTTTCCTCCCACATCCCACATAATAGAAAGGCGGCTCACTCTGCTCCTCAAGTTCCTCCATCCCTCTTTTCCTATGCAACTTAATACTGAGGGTACTTCTGGCTACCTAATACTAAAGGGCACCTGTAGCTACCTATGACGGGCAGGGGAAGTAAGTTAAAAGTGACAGCTGGGCCAGGGAGCACCCTTGCGGTGCGGCAGGTGTTTGTAGGTTCATAGAGGGGGAAGTCTAAGGTGCCAGGACATCTGTGCCTATAGGCTCCTGTAAATCCGGGCCTGCCCCTGTGCAAGAGATCAGGTCCACTTTAAGCCAATCAAACCTGTTAGACGTACTAGGCCAGGCATGGGCAAACTTGGCCCTCCAGCTGTTAAGGAACTACAAGTCCCACAATGCATTGCAGGAGTCTGACAGCCACAGTCATGACTCATAAAGGCAAATGCATTGTGGGACTTGTAGTTCCGTAACAGCTGGAGGGCCGAGTTTGCCCATGCCTGTACTAGGCTATATACATAATGTTAGGCATGCTACTGGTGTTGAGTTTTGATGCTGGAAAGCCTGGCAAGCTTTGTAAATATAACATCATTGATGCATTGTACATTACTTATTTTCTTTGTAAATATATTTGTTTGAAATAATATTTAAAAAGCACAGTTTGTACATTTGCAATTGTTTAAGGAAAAGCGCTGAGGTTGGTGAAGTATAAAGTAACGGAGTATACAGTGCGCACATCAATGTCTTAGCTCCTGAGGTTAGCCATCTGAGACCTCTACTTACCACTTACCACTAGCAATAAGCTCACATTGCATCAGCATGGTATCATTTCTGCTTCTCTTCACTTTCCCCCTCCCTTTCTCTTATGTGTATTTTAAATCTCTGGAAAATTTATCTGTACAGAAAAAAAATGTATTTTAGCAATATCAAAAATTCACAATGTAAATTAAACCAATAACCTATAACTTTAAAACAGTGCTCTGGCTGCCTAATTCTAGGGAGCACCTCTGGCTGCCTAATTCTAGGGAGCACCTCTGGCTGCCTGATACTAGGGGGGCACCCAGGTGCGAACCTAGTATGGTGCCACCTGAACCGTGTGCGTCAGGAGGCATCTTCCAAGGGGTGTTATCCCACCCCACTTCCTCCCTGACCACTGCTTCTTTACCTCCTGGTCCCCAAATCCTCCTCTCTGCATGCCCGGCGGGGTATGCAGCAGAGACCTCAGGTGTGACCCGCAGGCAGTGAGACCGGAGAGCGGCTCTCCTAGTAGCGGCGCATATACAGGGGAACCGTTTTCCTATCTCAGTGTCTGTGGGTCACAACTGAGGTCACTGTTGCATCCCGCACGGGGATGCAGTGAGGGGGACCCAGGAACTGTGGTGGAGGAGGGGGCCGCCCGACTCCAGGGGGTACAGGAGTAGCTGCCAGGGGAGGGGGTACAGCCTGGCTACCTATACTGGGGTACCTACATAGCTAACCTATACTGGGGGCAACTATACCTGGCTATCTATACTGGGGCCACCTATACCTGGCTACCTATACTGGAGGCACCTATACCTGGCTACCTGTACTGGAGGCACCTATACCTGGTTATCTATACTGGAGGCACCTATACCTGGTTATCTATACTGGAGGCACCTATACCTGGTTATCTATACTGGAGGCACCTATACCTAGTTATCAATACTGGGGCCACCTATACTTGGTTATCTATACTGGGGGTTCCTATACCTGGCTACCTATACTGGTGGCTCCTATACTTGGGCTTGGCTACCTATACTTGGGCACCTATACCTCGCTACCTATACTGGGGCATCTATACCTAGCTAACCTAGACTGGGCGCACCTATAGTTGTCTACCTATACTGGGGCCATCTACACCTGTCTGCCTATACTGATGGCACCTATACCTGGCTACCTATACTGGGGGCATCAATACTTGCGGTCATTTAAAATCGGGGAGGGGGGGGGGATAGGGCACATGCTCACACAAAGTCTATAAATGAAGGATCGCTAACATGCTCTCAAAACAAATAAATGAGGGATTGCTAACTGTTGGTTGAAATTATTACTTTTTTTTATTATGTAACTAAATGCAGTGTGCTGTGTTTGAGGCCATTAAAGTATCTATAAACTCATGGAAAAAGCATGCACAATGTATCTATAGCGTATTCAGGTGTTTAAACGCCTGGTTTACAATGTTTGCAAAGACTTGAAAATCACCTATATAAACCCATGCATGCTATAGTCTCATTGCATTTGTTTTACAAACATCCTCCTTGAAATCTAGGCCTAAATGAAGGGAGGAATAGCTGCAGTGCTCTTTATTTAGAAAACATTAGCTCTGCTTCAGCTTAGGCCCGGTTCACACTTGCGGTGGCCCTCCGGAATCGCCGTGCCGGAGCCGCACCGCTTGCAGAACGGACGGAACGGACGCACGGCATAGCAATGAAAGCCTATGCGTCCGTTCACATGCGTCCGTTCTGCCGAACCGGAGCCGGACCGGATCCGGGCCGGATCCGGACTCCGGCCTCCGTTCCAACATGCGCTATTTTTTCATCCGGCTCCTCCGGCAGCCGTATCCGGGGCGGAGCCGGAGTGCACCATCCGGCCAATACAAACCAATGGGAACCGGAGAGCGCACAACACACAGGCTGAGAAATCCGGATGTTCTACCCCACTTCCTATGGGGATTGTTGCGGCGATATTGGATGGGGACACATGGGCAAGCATTTTGGAGTGGAGCAGCACAGCTGGATCCGGATCCGGAGATGTTGGCAGCATGTCGCAGGTGGAGGTGAGTGCTAAACAGCAGAGGGCCTGATTCCACAGGTCCCCCTTCTGCTGACCTCCCAGACCCCCAACTTTTTTTTTGTTTTTAACGTTTTTTTGCCAAATGGATCCGGATCGCATCCTGATGGACACCTGATGCAACCTGACCGGATCCGGATCGGATCCGGATCAGAACCGTACGGTTCCGATCCGGATCCGGTCAGGTCATCCGGTCCGTTTGGCAAACAACCGCAAGTGTGAACCGGGCCTAAGGGCAGCCTTTCTCAACCTTTTTAACCCAGAGAAACCCTGCAAATAATTGTTGGATCTCAAGGAACCCTGAAAATATTTTTGGGGCTCTCAAGGAACCCCTGCATTTATTTTGCAGTTGGCATGGACTTTAAAAGTAGGTGTGTCTGTTTATTTCACTACCACTTATTACAATGCCCCTCATTATCATATTATCTCCTTATTCTAGTGCATTTTATTAATTTGTTCATAATTATTCTGACGGTGACCCCCAATTTAGTGCTTCTTTTTACAGAATCCCCTAATATTATGTGCTATTTACTTCCTCCTCTTTGGGAGAAAATGCCAAGGAACCCCTGCAGAGTACTCAAGGAACCCTGGTTGAGAAAGCCTGGCTTAGGGACTACCTTGCGTACGTATTGTCCTGGCGTTGGTCAGCTGGGCGGGGGGAGAAGCCGAGTTTCCCCCCCTGGTGGTGTAATGTGTGGGTCTGGCTATTGCTGACATACGAATTACACGAATGTGGCTGTGGAGCTATAGCATTATTGTTATAGCGGCGCCCATACCCGGCGCTGCATGGCAGCCAGAGAGCGCCAAAAAGACCTGCTTCGTGTATTTTTATTTAATACTCTAAGGAAGCATGTGTATTTTATGTTTGCGGTGAATATTCTTTCCAAGCCGCATAAGAGCATACAGGAGGATCGTGACAGGCTGGGGATTGCCTAGGTAGACATCCCAGAGGCGTTGTGAGACCCACCCTAAAGGTGAGTGTCCTAACCTGAGGGTGTGGTGGAGGCTTTCATCTATTGAGGAATCCTATCCTGTCAGGCATGTCTCCTGGCTTGGAAAGGAATTTAGGACTGCAGCTATCCAACTAGGATTGTTATTGTCAAAATTTGCTGCTTGTGGACTTATACTTGGAATTGTAGCGCTATCTTATATATGCTTTAGGCTCCCTGCACACTGCAAATCCGTTTTCCGATTCTGATTCCGATTTTCAATTCCGATTTTCCCTGAATACATTCAACAGAAAAATGGATCAAAAAACGTAGCATGCAGTAAAGATTAAAAATCGGAATCGGAGGTAAAAAACGATTAAAAAGCGGAATCGGAATCGCTTGCAGTGTGCAAGAGGCCTTATGCTGTTTTTATTTTTTGTAAAGAAGCGCACCACCATTTTCCACACCCATTGTATGCTATATATCAGCGCAGTGTTTTGAATAGTACTTTTATTACACGCAGCATTCTTGCTTTGTTGGAGTATGATTCTTTATTCAAACACTAACATTTTCCTTAATGTGACGTAATAATTCCCTTTATTACTTCCCTTCCCTGCATGTCTTTTTAGCAGTCAGCAGCTTCTCTGCAAAAAAAGGAGAACTCAAGCAAGAAAGACAGAAAAAAAACCCACCAACAACCCTGCACTCTGTATGAATATTAGATGAAATAATGTACCGTACCTATTCCTGAAGTCTTCTGTATCCTTGCTTCCTGTATTTCGGGTTCTCTGTGTTTTTTTTCCAAGACAGCTTTTTGGACGCTGGACTGCTTTAAACCTTTTGTAGCTCTGGTGTTGCAACATACTGTACTGTTTCCTTCTGCTAAAAACAAGAAAGACAGGAAAATCAGCTGACATCATTTCCCTGTGCTGGCTGTTATAGTAACTTTAGCCCAGGGCCGGATTTACATCATTTACATCATAGGAGTCGATAGGCACAGATGTCCTGGCACCCTAGACTTCGCTCTCCTTGAATCTACAAACCCCAACTGAAGCGCAGCACAAGTATGCTGGCTGTCCCAGCTGTCACTTCTCCTCTACTTCCCTTACCCATCATAGGTAGCTACAGCTGTCCCTTAGCATTAGGTAGTCACAGATACCCTCCGTATTAAGTAGCCAGTGGTGCCTCTACTGAAGGGAGATCTCATCGGTGGAATGCCGAGAGCTGGGTGAGTAACCTCATTTTGGATCAGCTCGAGACCCTGCATAAGGAAGGAGGCACTAGGGGAGGAGAGTGAGCCGCCTTTCCATCATCAGGCGCCTGTAGGCACATGTCTACAGTGCCATATGGTAAATCCGGCCCTGCTCTAGTCACTATGGACTGGATGTCCAAGAACTAGAAATGAATTCACAACACAATATAGGAATACAAATGTTGTGTTGCTGACATATTATATTGGCTGCTTTAAAGTGTACCTGTAGCAAAAAAAAGTCTCCCTAGGGGGTACATACTTTGGGACAGGGAGCCTCTGGATCCTAAAGAGGCTTCCACTGTCCTCCTTCACAGTTACACCCAAAAGTCTGCTTGTTGGCTCTTCATGACGCCTTGCGCATACACGCTAGCTCCATCCCGCTCAGCTTTCTTCAGAAATACAGTAGCTGGGCTGGATCAGTTTCATGCTTCAGCGCAGGCACCAGCCGTCTGCACCTGTGCATCAGTACAGACCTGATCAGGCTTGGCTATTTCCGCCAGAGCCCGAGCTAGTTGGAGCGATCGCGCATGCGCAGGGAGTCCCAGGAATGGAACGAGATTGCAGAGAAGGCTTCCCCCTCCCAAGGTGAGTCCCTCTCAGTGGCACTTTTCTATCTCAAAGGTTTACTTAAAAATCAGGACACTCAGACAGCGGTTCTGGGTCACCATAAGCCTAAGATTACTTTGACCGTGTTCAAGAAAATTAGGATCTTGCTTTAAACCAGAATATATTCTGTTTATTGGTTACAGTATATCTCCACTAACAGGAATGAGACAATACAGGGTATATATACTAAACTGTGGTGTAGTGTAAGTGTAACGCATAAGCTGTAGACATGTTGCGTGTTACGCACAGTATTTAAATGCATAAAACATAACAGTGGGAACCTACCGTAGTTCGCTTTCGTTACTAACCTGCAGTAATACATGATGCTTATAAGTAACACATGAACGGTAACTTAATTTGTATGTGTCAATCAGGTGTGTTTGAGGCTGACAAGTACGCACGATATTATCATTGCGTCTTAAACTGTATTAACTTTTGTACGTGGTATTACTGTAAGACTTTATGCACACTATTCTGGTTAATGCAGTTTAGTGGATATTATTGAAGAATTTGGACAGTGTCATTATTAAATTGGGTTGTGTTGAGCCCGTTTTTTTTTAATATTTTCAATGACTCAGAGTATCTACTTTCTATATAGGGGATGCAAGACGGGGGCCCATAAAGAGGGAGAGAGGAATGAAGTCAGGCCTGACTCCCCAAAGGCTAATTGGCTGGTCTAGGAGAAGGAGGAAGCCTAGGACACAAGGGCAGGGGGGATGGGAGGGGGGGGGGGGGTTGCATATAGGGGACACATGAAAGCAATGGACTACCTGGGAAGTCATTGTGGATGGGGTAGGGAGGCCATTAGGAAGACATTTTACTACCAGGTAAGGCATATGGGTTAAGGGGAACACTAGACCACTAGTGTTATGATACGGGAACTGTTGACCGCACCACTGATATAGATCCACCTCAGCACAGAGTCTAAATGACCACGGGTCTTCACCAACACCCCCCTAGTGGGAATGCTGGAACACCCCCCTAGTGGGGATGCCGGACTTCGCTGCCTAGTGCCCACCAGGTTGCGCTGAAAATGATCCCACAGTGGTTTAGAGAACAGGGGACGCTGCTTAGCGGAGTAGGTATGAGAGGTATTCCAGTAACAGGCCAGAGGTCGAGGCAGGCGGCAATCAGAGAATAATCAAGGTCACAAGCCAAGGTCAGGACAGGCGGAGATCAGAGGATAATAGAGGTCACAAGCCGGGGTCACAACAGGAATCAAACGGATAATACACCAGGAACACTAGTACAAATGCCACAAACTGTCAGAACGAACAGCACTGCAATATAGGGCAGTGCTGTTTATATACTGTGGCAGATTGAACTTGGCGCCGGAATTAACGCCTGTGCATGCACAGTGCGCAACTCTCTATGCGCGCAATGATTTGTGCATGCGCGCATAACAGTTAACGTGTGTGCGTGTACAGCGTAACGCCATACTCCGTAAAGACCCAGAATGGACTATAAAGCTCAGCGCACCCGCTCGCGCGCGCCTAAAGACACGCGCACGGGAACGACAGAGGAGACCACCGTGGTGAGTATAACAACTAGGGGAGCTATATAGGGAAGCAAGCACAACACTAGATCACCTGGGGGCCATTAGGGATGGTGAAGAGGGCACTAGACCACCAGGGAAGGAATATTGGGGCTCTAAACTACCAGGAAAGCCATTGGGAATGAGGGGGACACTAGACTACCAGGAAAGCCATTGAGAATAGGGAGGGGGCAATACTGGAAAGTCTGGGAATCTATTGTCAATTGGGGGGGGGGCACTAGACTACCAGGGAAGCCATTTGGGACGAGGGGAACTAGATGACAAGGGAAACCATTGGGGGTGGGTGGACTAGACTACCAGAGAAGCGAATTGGGGACAACAGAGAACTGTATAGGGTTAGAGAGGGGGCCACTAGACAACAGATAACTGTATAAAGGAGGAAGGGGGGCCACTCGAGACCAAGGAACTGTATATGGGAGAGAGAGGGTGAGGCACATGTAAAATTTGGGTGTGGCAGGGGGTATATCTTATCTTTTTCCTGACTCCAGAGGTTGGGAGGTATGTTCTATGTGATATAAACTAAAGTACTGAACCCATAAGGTTAGCAAGCAGACAGACAACTGGCATGTTTACAAAGGGATTGCAATTGGCAGCTTTATTATAACTATAACTATAGGATACATTTAAATTACTTACCATGCTGTAGGCTTAGTGACAATTTTTGGACGTAATCCTCAGTCTTGCTCCTATTTCCCTCCTTTAAGTTTTTGTACAACAGACAGAGAGATGCACTTTATACTGTCATTACCCTTCTGAAAAGCATCTGCAGAGTTCAGCTGATCTGGACAAGAATTCAGAGCGTAACAGAGTCCAAGTACACTAATTCCAGAAATTCCATGGAGGGTCCACAGATGTGGCTTCCATACAATCCCACTAGTGCAAAAGTAAAAAACAAAACAAAAAGTAAATAAACAAAACAAAACAAAAAAAACAAAAAAAACCCAACACAAAACAAAAAAAGAAAGGATCAAATTAGAGAGTTAAATAACAGAAAGAACAGCAGTGGCTGGACAGTGTACTGGTTAAGGGCTCTGCCTCTGACACAGGAGACCTGGGCTCTTCCTGTTCAGAAGTCAACACCTATCCAGTAGGACAACCTAGGCAAAACTCCCTAACACTGCTACTGCCTATAGAGCGTTCTAGTGGCTGCAGCTCTGATGCTTTGAGTCCACCAGGAGAAAGGCACGATATAAATGTTCTGCGTCTTGTCTTATACCTCTGGTCTGAGAATACAAATAATGATTTAGTATTTACATATGCCTCTTATCTTTCTAGAAGATCTAAGGTCTTGTTTGATTCTATTGTGAAGGAGCCTTATAAACGTCATCATCCTACAAGTCAACTTTTCCCAAAGCTACAGCATGTTAATAATTTACTACACGCAACACAATTTACTTCCCTGTTTGCAACCTCATTTGTAAAGTGAAATTGTGCAATTGCCGTGCAGTATATTCACAAAGGCGGGGTTCAGATGTGTCAAAAATTGTGTGCGATTTGCGAATTCCCAAAATCAAGATTGCCGCACATCAAATGTAGTTCAATGGAGTTGCATTTCATTTGCATTCATATGCAACTTTGCCGATACGATTTTTTTTTTTTGCGTTTTAAATTTGGTCGGCAGCTCTGCTTATTTTTGAGTGCAATGTGCAATTCAGGTTTCAATGCAAGTCAATAGGAATGCAGAAAATGTGCATTAAAAAATTGTGTTTTGCATTCAAATTCAAATGCGAATTTGGAGTTAGATGGATTGTCATGTAAATTCATTAGTGTTCACAGAAAAATTGGTTTCACATTTTTCATAAAAATTGCATTTATTCATCATGTTACTTTTGCCACTGTAATTATCAATTTTGTATTTTGTACCAATTCTGTATTGTGTACCAATTCACCATTTCTGTATTTTGTATATTAGTGTACACCATTGTCTGTATTATGTACCCCACATTTGTTTCTTACTTTGTACAGCGCCACGGAATATGTTGGCACTTTCTAAATCAATAATAACAACAAAATAAAAGCAAGCATGGAAATTTGCACAAAAAATAATACTGAAATAGCAACACAACGGCCGAGCTGTGAAAGGACCTCAAGTGTCTAAACTGAAGAATTTTAAATTTTTTGCTGGATTGAATAGTGAGAGAGTAACTTGTGCCTATTCATTTTTAAAATGTCATCTTTAGCTACTTATTCAAAATAAAATATTTAAGGGGCCCGTACACTGGTCGATTTTTCTGCCATCAATATATGGCCGAATAGACCGAGCTGATCGAATCGGCTAGAAATTTATGCAGCAGGAAGCATGATCGATCGACCAACCGATCGATTTACAACCAATTTCAATCGATTTGCTTGATCGGTCTGGATGGAAAATCTAGGTCGATCGGCTGCTGGCAGCAGATCAATGGCCCATAGCGTTGCATTGGAGCGAATGGTGCAATAATTTATTTCGATATAGGTACCTTTAGACCGGTCACGCTGATCATTCGGCTCCAGCAGTGTCCAAATCACACACCTGTGGCAAGTATGCCTCCAGGAGAGTCAACACATCTTATCTGCCACCTCATGCTGGGTCAGTGGTAATAGAGGCACAGCTGAAATACAACAACCAGAAGTAGCACCTTCTAAAGGAGAACCAATGCCTTTGTAATCCTCTCACATCAGGCTTGATTTCTCTTGTTACCATTTAACAGTTAACAAAGAAGCCTCTGTGGTACTTGAATACTGCAGCCTCTGTGTGTTTCTCAGACACAATAATAGTACCTTGAGGATGGAATTTGCCTTCAGAAAGTCCCGTTTCAGTTCCTCTTGTGGCGATTAAAGCACATTCTGTAACTTCCCCTAGCACAGACTTCCTCTACTCGCTTTCGTTTACAACATTCCTGGCAACGACTCCTCCTTCTCAGAGGGAGAATTCCGCTCCTAAATCTCAGCCAGATCTGTGGATGTGCTTTGTAGAGGCTTGGCCTGTTACCTGAGGCTTAAACCCCTGACCAACACAACGGATTGTGCATCAAACGGTGGCAAAGCTTCAAATAAACTGTAGTTGTGGTCAGTGTTCACTTAGGGCCCTTTTCCACTAGAGGTGATTTGATTTACATCACAAACCGCTAGCAATTTTTAAATCGCTAGGTTGCTAATTTAAGAGAGGAATTACGGTAGGTATTTTCCACTACCGCAATTTCGCTTTCTGGAGCAATTTAGAGAACGATTGTCCAATGTAAATGCATTGTGTATGAAAAATCGCAATGGTAATCAATTAACAAAGTTAATGAAAAATCAGTCGCTTTCTGATTTGCGATTGCGATTGCTAGTGGAAAAGTGCCCTTATCTATATATATAATAGAGTAAGTGCCTCAACCTTCAAGCAAGAAGAAGAAGTAGCGCCCTGCCCCCAGGGCCGGTCCAAGCAAGAAGAATGGGCTGGTCCAATCAAAAAGAAGAAGTAGTGTCATATCAAACCAAGGGCAAAGAGGGATAATTTGCATATTCAGTAGCAGTGCATTGTGGGTAACCACAAATGTTCACTTGTAGCTGAATTATTGCAGATTTGCTTCTGTTTTAGAAAGGAAAATTACACCAAGCTTTGCTTTTTTTAGTAGGAGGGCTTTTTGGTCTCTTTTATCCTCCTATACATTCTTAGTAGTTTGGGTCACCCTGAGCTGCTTGGTTACTCTGTTGTACTGGTCCAAGCCCTATCTCATACAGCCTTATCAACCCCTGCTATGTACTGATGAGGACCAAACGTCTGAAATAGGCTGTCACATGTGGATTTGATATGGCTGTGTAAAATTTTAAGCTGTAGGCTTGCTATACACCAGTGGTTCTGGATGCTTTCTTGGCTTACTAAGGGTGAAAAGAAATTATTTGCATATTTAGTAGCAGTGCATTGTGGGTAACCACAAATGTTCACTTATAGCTGAATTATTGCATATTTCCTTCTGTTTTAGGAAGGCAAATTACACCAAGCTTTGCTTTTTTTAGTAGGAAGGTCTTTTTGGTCCCTTTTATCCCCCTATACATTCCGAGTGGTTTGGGTCACCCTGAGCTGCTTGGTTACTCTGTTGTACTGGTCCAAGCCCTATCTCATACAGCCGTATCAATCCCTGCCATGTACTGATGAGGACCAAAAGGCTGAAACAGGCTGTCTACATGTGGGTTTGATATGACTGTGTAAAATTTAAAGCTATATGCTTGCTATACACCAGCGGCTCTGGATGCTTGCTTGGCTTACCAAGGGGGAAAAGGGGTAGTTTGCATATTTAGTAGCAGTGCATTGTGGGTAACCACAAATGTTCACTTAGGGCCCTTTTCCACCAGCGCGTTTGCGCTGGCTGAATCGCAAAGTCGCAAACCGCTAGCGATTTTACAATCGCTACGGTTTGCTTTTTAACATAGGAATCGCGGTAGGTCATTTCCACTACCGCGATTCGTTTTTTACCCGAACGCGAACGCGCGGCGGAGCGATATTTGCCGCGATTTTGCTATGCAGTGCATAGCATAGCAAAATCGCGGCCGCAAAACATCGGGGAATCGCCGGTTTTGCGATTCAGCAATCGCTAGCGTTCAGCGTGAACGCTAGCGACTGCAGGTGGAAAAGGGCCCTTATAGCTCAATTATTGCAGATTTCCTTCTGTTTTAAAAAGGCAAATTACACCAATACATTGCAGGAAGTGACGACAGTGGAACGCACGATGGAACACGGAAGAGGTGAGTCATCCCCGCCCGCTGCCTCTTACTAATAGTGGCGGCTGCTACTGTGCTTAAGCAGGAGGGGGAGCGCACATGAGGGACCCAGGTGAGGGGGGGGGGGGGGAGTTCCTGCTGAGCTTAAGCTGGAGGGGGAGTGCACATGGGGGACCCAGGTGAGGGGGGGGTTCCTGCTGAGCTCAAGCTGGAGGGGGAGTGCACATGGGGGACCCAGGTGAGGGGGGGGGGGAGTTCCTGCTGAGCTTAAGCTGGAGGGGGAGTGCACATGGGGGACCCAGGTGAGGGGGGGGGGGTTCCTGCTGAGCTTAAGCTGGAGGGGGAGTGCACATGGGGGACCCAGGTGAGGGGGGGGGGTTCCTGCTGAGCTTAAGCTGGGGGTAGAGCACACATGGGGGACCCAGTTGAGGGGGGTCCAACCCCCCCTCCCTGCTGCTGTGCTCAATACCCCCTTCCTGCCCTCTACCCTCTTATGTGGCGTATGCTACGCCGCTGGTCGGCTAGTTGTAAATATAAATTTTGCAAGAAGTTTATCCACTATTTATTATCTACCTATAGAATTTTCCACCAGTTAAAACCTTTTCTCCAGCTTGCAGCAGAGGAAAATGGGTTGGCCTCTCTGCCAGCAGAGGTGTAGCAATAAGGGATAGGGTGCTTTCCACTAGCGATCGCAAGTCACAAGCGCCAGCAATAGCAATTTTTCATTAATTTTGTTATGCGATTGCGATTCTTTATACGCAATGCATTTGTATTGCACAATCGCTCTCAAAATCAGCAACCTAGCGATTTAAATATCGCTATCGTTTTGCGATTTGAATCAAATTGCCTCTAGTGAAAAAGGGCCCATACGGAGGCGGTGACTGCACTGGGGCCCTGGATCTAAGGGGCCCACATTGGGTCCTCCTTCAGTCACTGAATTAGTTCTTTATTGGTGCTGTAGTAATGATCACCTGAATGTGTGCTTTGTGGTTATCATTAACAAACCATTCCTTTTCAACTACTTACACCTGGGTGTCTGAGGAAAGCTGATTGTGGGGTCCAGCGTAGAATTTGCACTGGTGTCCATTAGAGTCTTCTGGTAATGCCCGTATCACAGGGCATGGTTTACATCGCTAGAGATGGCCCGAACGGTTCGCATGCAAACTTATTCACGCAAACTTATTCACCTACCTACGTGAGCGCACGCAGTGTCACTGTACCTGTTCGGTACCTGTGTGTGTGTGACAGGTGCACATTTGTAATACCCATCACTGCATATACCTACCTGTTGTTCAGTGCACCCACCCACCTACGTGAGCGCACGCAGTGTCGCTGTACCTGTTCAGTACCTGTGTGTGTATATGTGTGACAGGTGCACATTTGTAATAACCATCACTGCATATACCTACCTAGTGTTCAGTGCACTCACCTACCTACGTGAGCGCACGCAGTGTCACTGTACCTGTTCGGTACCTGTGTGTGTGTGTGTGTGTGTGTGTGTGTGACAGCTGCACATTTGTAATACCCATCACTGCATATACCTACCTGTTGTTCAGTGCACTCACCTACCTACGTAAGCGCACGCAGTGTCACTGTACCTGTACGGTACCTGTGTGTGTGTGTGTGACAGCTGCACATTTGTAATACCCATCACTGCATATACCTATCTGTTGTTCAGTGCACTCACCTACCTATGTGAGCGCACGCAGTGTCACTATACCTGTTCGTTACTTGTGTGTCTGTATGTGTGACAGCTGCACATTTGTAATACCAGTCATTGCATAATTGTTCACAGTACCTGTGTGATCGCACGCTGTGTAATATACCACACCGTGCATACCTGTTAACTGCACCTGTGTGACAGCTGCACATTGTATTGTAATACCAGTCACTGCATACCTTTCACTGCACCTGTGGGACTGCACATTGTATTAGTCAAGTCAGTGCATACCGTTCACTTCATCCCCCCCTCCCCTTCCCCGATATGGACAAAACAGGTAGAGGCAGAGGCAGGCCCAGTGGAAGGCCACCCGGCAGGTCTGTTTGAGGTCATGCTGATGTGATTTCGTGTGGCCCTGGACCAAAGTACAGTGCTCAGAAGAAGGCACGTTCCATCAACTCCCAAGATTGTCAGGACGTGGTTGACTATTTAACAAAAAAACACCTCATCTTCCTCAGCCACCAGCGCTTCTACAAGCACCACATCCGCTGCATTTGACACTTTGCAGGAGTTATTTGGTGGGGAATTAACTGATTCACAGCCATTATTGTTACAACAAGATGAAGGCGCTATGCAAGTTACACCACCTCATATGTTTGAGTTAGGCGACACTATGAACGTAACGTGTGAGGAGGAGGATGATGAAGTACCTGCTGTTGGTGCAGTTTATGAGGTGTCTGAGGCAAGCGAAGCTGGGGAGGATGATTATGATGATACGGATGCCACGTGGGTTTCCCAAGAGACAAGATGACCAAGGGGACAGTTCCGAGGGGGAGTCAGAGAGGCATAGGAGGAGACCAGTTGCTGAAAGAAGCAGGGGGAGCTTGTCATCAGAAACAGCTGGTGGCAGTGTCTGGCGCCATTTATCGTCACCTGTGTACAGCCAGCCAACATGCCCTTCAGCATCAGCTGCTGATGCCACCATAGTGCCATCACCCCAGCGGGGATCAGCGGTTTGGAAATGTTTTAGTGTGTCTGCCTTAGATCAGAGCAATGCCATCTGTTTTCTCTGCCTCTAAAAATTGAGCAAATACAAGAAGGAAGGAAAAGAGACCGCTGCACTCACATGTATGACCAAGAGGGAGCACGGAAATCGATAGCCAAAGTCCATGTGTAACAAAAGGAAGAAGTCCCGCTACACCAGTTGGTCGGGTGAAAGTAGAAATCCTTTATTGATATTTCAATCCATCATCAGTGTTGCAATAAAAAGCTCACGCGTATCGGAGCATGGAATGGCTCCTTAATCATAGCATACTAACATGAATGTATTCGCAGGCTATATAGTGCATTAGGCCACACCCCTAAAGGTGTGAACCCTGTGCTTAAAGATATACACAACATAATATTTAAAAGGTGATTAATAGCACCATAATGCATATATAAAAAATCCTCATTTTAAAAACAATAGGCACAGCATGACATCACATCTCAAAAACCTACCAAAATCTCTACCCTATATTTAAAATAGACTACAATATCGCACACATGGTGGATAGTATTCATTAGTATTAATCATAGAAAGTGTTTAAATCAAGTCTGGAGTTTAATCCTGTAGGGGATCGTGTCCCCAATTTCCAAATCCAGAAAGCCTCCCGTTTCAGAAGCTTCCCATAGATATCACCTCCCCTCATTGGGTATGAAACCCTTTCTACACCATGGAATCTAAAGCCTGCCATATTGCCCGAATGAACATGAAAAAAGTGCCTAGAGACACTTGACGCATGGGTAATATATTCTGCATTTCTAAGACATCTCCCTGCGCCATGATAGTGCTCAGAAATTCTCTGGCGGAGAGGGCGGGTGGTACATCCCACATATTAAACCGCACACTCCACACAAGTAACCAGATACACGACATTGTGAGTGTGACAATTAATATATTGTCTAATATCATGGCTAGTGTGTCTAGAGAGTGAAACGGCCTCCCGGGTCTGATCGTGAACATGGCAGAATCTACATGTACTGTATCCACATCTGTATGAACCCAGATATCTCAACCAAGTGGGTCTGGGTCTGTTGGTGCTCTGAAACAAGCTAGGGGAGAGCTTCGAACCTAAGGTAGGAGCACGTCGTAAGGAGAAGCCACAGCCCTCCGCCAGTACAGCTTGTAATTTAGGATCTGAGTGGAGAACAGGCAAGTATTTTTTAATGATTTTTACAATCTCAGAATATTCTAGACTGTAAGAGGTTACAAAGTTAATACCTTTATTTAGTCGCCTGTTCTCCCTACCAGATCGGGAGGACAGAAGATCGGCCCTTGTCTTGCATAGAGCCCGACTCCTGGCCTCCAAGATATGATTGTCCCGATATCCCCGAGCTTTAAGCCTGGATCGGACCAGATCTAATTCTTGTTCTATTCTATCTGGATCTGAGCAGTTCCTAGCTGCTCTAATCATTTCTCCATATGGGATGGATCTTAAAGTATGTTTTGGGTGGCAGCTAGTGGCTAAAAGTAAGGAATTGCCCGCACACTCCTTCCTAAAGGTTCTGGTCAGTATTCTCCCTGTTGCGACACAACCAGTCAGATGCAAATCCAGAAAATTCATTTCAGTGGCATGATAGGATATGGTAAAGGATAAATTTAGATCATTATTATTACAATATGTCAAAAATGTCGGGACGTCTCTCTCCGGCCCCCTCCAAACCAGCAGCAGATCATCTATGTATCTAGAATACCAAAATATAGACTCCGAAAAGGGGTTGCACTCTCCAAAGATGCGGAGCTCCTCCCACCATCCCATGTACAAATTTGCCAGGGATGGGGAGAATTTGGCTCCCATAGAAGCTCCGCATCTCTGGAGATAGTACACCCCATCAAACATAAAATAATTTCTGCTGAGCAGATGATCCACTGCTAGAAGGAGGAAGTCACAGACAACAGAAGTGAACGATCCATATTTCCTAATATGAAAATCCAAAGCTCGAAGAGCTAATTTGTGAGGGATCGAAGAATACAGGGAGGCTACATCCATTGTGACCCAAACAGAAGATTGGTCCCAATGGAGAGATTCTAAACTGGATAGCAAATGGGTTGTGTCACGTAAGAATCCAGGTAAGCGGCGCACTAAAGGTTGGAGACACCCATCCACCCACTGTCCCAGGCGCTCCCCCAGAGAACCAATCCCAGCCACAATAGGGCGGCCCCTGGGAGGAACATCCGGCTTATGGACTTTGGGTAAGTGGTGGAAAATGGGCACTATGGGTGCCTCCACCAAGAGATACTCCCGCTCCTTCTGGCTGAAAATACCCAGAGAAACCCCCAAATCAAGTAACTGCTGAAGCTCAGCTTTAAAGATCTGTGTGGGGTCACTGGGTAGGACCTCATAAGTGGTTGTATCCTCCAGCTGCCGCAGCGCCTCTCTTTGGTAGGCAGATGAATCTAGGACCACCACAGCCCCCCCTTTGTCTGCATTGCGAATGACTATCGCTTTATTATTCTGGAGGGACTGTAGTGCTTCCTGTTCCTGCCGTGTCAAGTCGGAAACCGCCTTATTAGCTCTTTTAATTCGCATAAGATCCTTTTCCACCAAATCCTGGAAAGTATCCACAATGGGGGTTCTGGCCTGGATGGGGTAGAAGCGGGAATTGGAGGTGGCCACGGGGCCCAAGGCCGCCCCGGAGGCTAGGCCATCACTCATGCTGGACAACTGGTCCAACGTGAGGATGAGAGAAGCCTCCTGGAATGGAGGGATCTGCCCAGCCTCCGGGGCGGGAGAACTGTGGGGCCCCGGGGACACCCCCGACTCGCCCCCCACACCATCCAAGCCATCACCCCCTAAAAAGTACTTCTTGACCATCAGGTTGCGGACAAATTTGTTCACATCCAGCATGGTGTTGAAGATATCAAAGTGGTATGAAGGTGCATAAGATAAACCCCTAGAGAGGAGTGAAATCTGGGCTTGGGAGAGTTCAACACTAGATAGATTAATTACATTAGAAATGGCTGGGGGATAGATCACTTTCCGTTTCTTTCGGCCTGCCCTCCTGGTCCGTTTCCACCCCCTTTCCCTTTCTTGTACCTCCCCCTGTTCTTCTTGGGGCGTTGGTAATAGGTCGGTTGACCCGGAGGGGTTTCTTGTGTAGTCGGTCCGCGCTGGTCCCCCCCCCGTTTGGGAGTGCCAGAGAAGACGGACTGTATCCTCTCCTCTCTATTGTCTGGTGAGTCTGGGGCTGAACCCATGCTGTCTGCAGAGCTAAAACTAACTTTTTTGTGTCTAGGTCTGCGGAGAATAGATCTGGGTGATCTATACAATGTTTCCCACCTACCCCATTCATACACAACATTGTTTTTATAGTCCCCAGAATCTCTGAGGAATTTGGTACGTTTAGTGTTCATAATTAGGTTCTCTAGTTTGGAGACATTTTCTTTCATTTTGTTCATAAGTTCATCAAAATGTTCAAAAGAAGAGAACTTGTTCAGTTCTCTTCTAGTATCTGAGATTTGAACTTTGATGTCTGTCAATTTTTGTTCCTCATATACTATAATCAGCTTCATGAGACGAATGGAACAATCGGTTAATACCTGGTTCCATTCGATCACAAACTGGTTCGAATAGATGGTAGTTGGGATTTTCTTAATGTGTAACCCCCTAGGAATCATTCCCTCAGCCACATAATGTTTCAAAGTAGTAATGTCCCACCACAATCGAGTTTCTTTGTCTAATAGACCCTCTAGACCTGAAAAGGAAGATTGCAGATTTATAGCAGGATCAATATTATACATTCCTGGCTGCTTAGAAAAAACAGACATATATTTGTCGATCTTATCGGGGTACATCAAAAGTTCACCTAAAATGTCCAATGCAAAATCGGGTTCTGACTCTGCTGGTTCTAAACCAACCTGATTGGCTGCCTGTGCACCTGAAAGAGGATCTGAAGTTGATCTATTAATAACAAGATCTTGCCCAGGAAAAACAGCACTGTCCTTAGACATATCTATATTGCATGTGTCAGGAGCTTGCAAATTGTCCTGTATAGAGGAAATTGTGGTGCTATTATTGCCTTTACAATGTTCCTCATTGGCTGCTGTAAAGCCCCTAATGAGTTCCTGGACATGGGAAGATTTGGGAATAGCCCCCTTTCTTATCCAGTCCTCTAAGTTCCCTTTAGTATACAACATGGAATGGGGGTGGCTACTCACATCAATGGAGGCTTGTTTAGGTCCTTTGGTCAGGCACAGCTTCATAAGTTTATCTTATGCACCTTCATACCACTTTGATATCTTCAACACCATGCTGGATGTGAACAAATTTGTCCGCAACCTGATGGTCAAGAAGTACTTTTTAGGGGGTGATGGCTTGGATGGTGTGGGGGGCGAGTCGGGGGTGTCCCCGGGGCCCCACAGTTCTCCCGCCCCGGAGGCTGGGCAGATCCCTCCATTCCAGGAGGCTTCTCTCATCCTCACGTTGGACCAGTTGTCCAGCATGAGTGATGGCCCAGCCTCCGGGGCGGCCTTGGGCCCCGTGGCCACCTCCAATTCCCGCTTCTACCCCATCCAGGCCAGAACCCCCATTGTGGATACTTTCCAGGATTTGGTGGAAAAGGATCTTATGCGAATTAAAAGAGCTAATAAGGCGGTTTCCGACTTGACACGGCAGGAACAGGAAGCACTACAGTCCCTCCAGAATAATAAAGCGATAGTCATTCGCAATGCAGACAAAGGGGGGGCTGTGGTGGTCCTAGATTCATCTGCCTACCAAAGAGAGGCGCTGCGGCAGCTGGAGGATACAACCACTTATGAGGTCCTACCCAGTGACCCCACACAGATCTTTAAAGCTGAGCTTCAGCAGTTACTTGATTTGGGGGTTTCACTGGGTATTTTCAGCCAGAAGGAGCGGGAGTATCTCTTGGTGGAGGCACCCATAGTGCCCATTTTCCACCACTTACCCAAAGTCCATAAGCCGGATGTTCCTCCCAGGGGCCGCCCTATTGTGGCTGGGATTGGTTCTCTGGGGGAGCGCCTGGGACAGTGGGTGGATGGGTGTCTCCAACCTTTAGTGCGCCGCTTACCTGGATTCTTACGTGACACAACCCATTTGCTATCCAGTTTAGAATCTCTCCATTGGGACCAATCTTCTGTTTGGGTCACAATGGATGTAGCCTCCCTGTATTCTTCGATCCCTCACAAATTAGCTCTTCGAGCTTTGGATTTTCATATTAGGAAATATGGATCGTTCACTTCTGTTGTCTGTGACTTCCTCCTTCTAGCAGTGGATCATCTGCTCAGCAGAAATTATTTTATGTTTGATGGGGTGTACTATCTCCAGAGATGCGGAGCTTCTATGGGAGCCAATTTCTCCCCATCCCTGGCAAATTTGTACATGGGATGGTGGGAGGAGCTCCGCATCTTTGGAGAGTGCAACCCCTTTTCGGAGTCTATATTTTGGTATTCTAGATACATAGATGATCTGCTGCTGGTTTGGAGGGGGCCGGAGAGAGACGTCCCGACATTTTTGACATATTGTAATAATAATGATCTAAATTTATCCTTTACCATATCCTATCATGCCACTGAAATGAATTTTCTGGATTTGCATCTGACTGGTTGTGTCGCAACAGGGAGAATACTGACCAGAACCTTTAGGAAGGAGTGTGCGGGCAATTCCTTACTTTTAGCCACTAGCTGCCACCCAAAACATACTTTAAGATCCATCCCATATGGAGAAATGATTAGAGCAGCTAGGAACTGCTCAGATCCAGATAGAATAGAACAAGAATTAGATCTGGTCCGATCCAGGCTTAAAGCTCGGGGATATCGGGACAATCATATCTTGGAGGCCAGGAGTCGGGCTCTACGCAAGACAAGGGCCGATCTTCTGTCCTCCCGATCTGGTAGGGAGAACAGGCGACTAAATAAAGGTATTAACTTTGTAACCTCTTACAGTCTAGAATATTCTGAGATTGTAAAAATCATTAAAAAATACTTGCCTGTTCTCCACTCAGATCCTAAATTACAAGCTGTACTGGCGGAGGGCTGTGGCTTCTCTTCACGACGTGCTCCTACCTTAGGTTCGAAGCTCTCCCCTAGCTTGTTTCAGAGCACCAACAGACCCAGACCCACTTGGTTGAGATATCTGGGTTCATACAGATGTGGATACAGTACATGTAGATTCTGCCATGTTCACGATCAGACCCGGGAGGCCGTTTCACTCTCTAGACACACTAGCCATGATATTAGACAATATATTAATTGTCACACTCACAATGTCGTGTATCTGGTTACTTGTGTGGAGTGTGCGGTTCAATATGTGGGATGTACCACCCGCCCTCTCCGCCAGAGAATTTCTGAGCACTATCATGGCGCAGGGAGATGTCTTAGAAATGCAGAATATATTACCCATGCGTCAAGTGTCTCTAGGCACTTTTTTCATGTTCATTCGGGCAATATGGCAGGCTTTAGATTCCATGGTGTAGAAAGGGTTTCATACCCAATGAGGGGAGGTGATATCTATGGGAAGCTTCTGAAACGGGAGGCTTTCTGGATTTGGAAATTGGGGACACGATCCCCTACAGGATTAAACTCCAGACTTGATTTAAACACTTTCTATGATTAATACTAATGAATACTATCCACCATGTGTGCGATATTGTAGTCTATTTTAAATATGGGGTAGAGATTTTGGTAGGTTTTTGAGATGTGATGTCATGCTGTGCCTATTGTTTTTAAAATGAGGATTTTTTATATATGCATTATGGTGCTATTAATCACCTTTTAAATATTATGTTGTGTATATCTTTAAGCACAGGGTTCACACCTTTAGGGGTGTGGCCTAATGCACTATATAGCCATTCATGTTAGTATGCTATGATTAAGGAGCCATTCCATGCTCCGATACGCGTGAGCTTTTTATTGCAACACTGATGATGGATTGAAATATCAATAAAGGATTTCTACTTTCACCCGACCAACTGGTGTAGCGGGACTTCTTCCTTTTGTTACATCTAAAAATTGAGCCTTGGAAAGGCCAACAGCCGCGTAGGGACAACTGCCTTACGAAGGCACATGGAGAAAAGGCACAAACTGTAATGGGAAGAGCACCAGGGGAAAAGCAACACACAAAAGAAAAGCCACCCTCCTCCTCTTCCTCCTTCAGGTGCATCATTTTCAGTCGCTTTCTCCCTTGCACCTTCACAATCACAGCCACCCTCCTCCACTCCGCCACTCACCTTGAGTGGCTCCTGCTCCTCTGCCCACAGTAGCAGTCAGGTGTCCGTGAGGGAAATCTTTGAGCGGAAGAAGCCAATTTCTGCCAGTCACCCTCTTGCCCGGCGTCTGACAGCTGGCTTGACGGAATTGTTAGCTCGCCAGCTGTTACCATAACAGCTGGTGGACTCTGAGGCCTTCCGTAAATTTGTGGCCATTGGAACAGCGCAGTGGAAGATACCAGGCCAGAATTATTTCTCTAAAAAGGCGATACCCAAACTGTACCATGTAGTTCAGAGGCAAGTGGTGTCATCCCTGGCACACAGCGTTGGGTCAAGGGTCCATCTGACCATGGATGCCTGGTCTGCCAAGCAGGTACATTATTTACACAGCCCATTGGGTCAACCTGGTGACCGCTGGCAAACAGGGAGTACGTGGCTGTGCAGCGGACCTAGTGACACCTCCACGGCTTGCAGGCAGGCCTCCTGCCACCTCCTCTCCTCCTGCTACATCCTCTTCGCTATCGTCATCCTCCTTGGCTGAGTGGCAGTTCAACTCTACTGGTGCAGCGATCTCCTCTCCAGCTACACAGCCCCAGCTCCCCAGGGCCTATGCTGCATGCCAGGTACGACGGTGTCACGCCATCTTAGACATGTCTTGCCTCAAAGCGGAGAGTCACACTGGACCAGCTCTCCTGGCTGCTCTTAACAAACAGGTGGATCAGTGGCTGACACCACACCAACTGGAAATCAGCAAAGTGATATGTGACAATGGCAGCAATCTCCTTTCGGCTTTGAATTTGGGAAAGTTGACACATGTACCCTGCATGGCATATGTGCTGAATCTCATAATTCAGAGATTTATGTGTAAGTACCCAGGCTTACAGGACGTCCTAAAGCAGTCCAGGAAGGTGTGTGGGTATTTCAGGTGGTCTTACACGGCCATGGCACGCTTTGCCGATATTCAGCGGAGAAACAACTTGCCAGTGAGACGCTTGATTTGCGATAGCCCAACTCGCTGTAATTTGACCCTCCTGCGGTTAGAGCCTGGCTGGAACTGAACTAAACTAACTTTGGACCTTATGCATATCCCATGCAAACTCTATGTGGACCTTATATATATATCTCCCCGAAATATTACATGTTGGACGTTATATGCACCAATGCACATCTTTATTTTGTCTGTTTTGCGTTTTTGGTTATCCTGTTTGATATTACTTTTCTGTTCTTGTCTATGCCATGTGAACCACAAATAATTCTGAGTATGACTCCTGTGGTAAATGGCAAATAAAGGTGAATCTGATTCTGATAGCTGATACCCCCTTTCCCATGAGAAATCTATTATTTTCTCAAACGGATCATCAGGGGTCTCTGTATGACTGATATTGTGGTGAAACCCCTCCCACAGTGTGATGTCAGGATCATGGTCCTGGCAGTTTCCTGTCTGTGAACCTCGTTGTATTGTGGGAAATAGTTGTTTACAGCTGTTTCCAACTGCCAAAAAAGCAAACAGCATCTCATTCCACTGACATCAACTGCCAGCAGTAAAAATGTCACCATGTGATAAATGTCAGAATGTAAATCAAGAAGTTTTAAATCAGGATGATACCATTTATTGGCTAACTACAAATGAATAAGAATAAACAAGCTTTCGGCCTTGCAGCCTTCGTCAGGTTTACATCCTGTTAGTTTGCAAGCTGGTGGTACAGACAGCTTATATACATGCAACATCAAAAGGGAAAACAGATATTTTTTTCAAGCATAAATACGTTATTAAGATGCCTTAATACAAACAGACCATCTAAATGGGGTAAGATAAGGATCCTTGTTTACTCCATTGCTCACAGACCTGGTATTAGGATTGACCCAGAGGTATCGTAAATTCTTAGTTCACAAGTTCAGCTAGAGTGGCTGAGACCGTTCATATATCATCAATCTCATACCAATATAGAAAGTTGTTGTCCTTATTCAAACCCTTCTGCATAGCTTTGAACCAATTTATAAATTTTGTTTCTGCTATTAATCGGTCATTTGACGTTTTGAAGCCGCCCTTCAGGGCAGTGACACGAAGATCATCCATGCTGTGTCCGTTGGACCGAAAGTGTGTAGCAACTGGGAGTCCAGATTTGGTATCATTAATAGTGTGCCTGTGTCCATTCATACGTTTGCGCAGTGTTTGTCCAGTTTCTCCCACGTACATAACATTGGGGCATTTAGCACACATGATCAGATATACCAGATTGGTGGACCCACAGGAAAATTTACCTTGTACTCTGTACTCCTGTTGTGAACCTGGTATCGTTACCCTGTCAGTGGAGTAAATGTGTCTGCAGGTCCCACATATTTTTTGTCGGCAGGGTGATGTTCCGTTTTGTTGAGGCCTATTCAAAGAGCTCCTGACAATCATCTGTTTTAGATTGTGTGGTTGCCGATATGACAAGAGTGGAGGTTTAGGGAATATCGTTCTAAGTCTGTGATCCTTGTGTAAAATGGGATGACGTTCCTTAGCAATCCTCCTTAAGATTTCCAGGTGTGGGTTGTAGGTGACAACCAAAGGGACACGTTCCTCTTTCTGGTTTTGCTTATATTTCAGGAGTTCAATCCTGGGGATGTTGCTGGCTTTCCTGATTTGGGCCTCAGCCATGGGAGGACTGTAACCTTGTTTAATGAAAGTGTTCTTAAGGTGATCCAGGTGCTTGTCTCTGTCCATCCTGTCAGAACAAATCCGGTTGTACCTTATAGCTTGGCTGTAAATTATAGAGTTCTTAATGTGCTTGGGATGAAAACTGTCATATCGTAGGTATGTGGGACGGTCTGTAGGTTTGCGATACACAGAGGTTTGTATGTTGTTACCCCTGATGTATATGGTGGTGTCCAGAAAGTTAATCTCTGTGTGAGAGTAGGTAAGTTTCAATTTGATTGTAGGATGGAAGGCATTGAAGTTCCTGTGGAACTGGAGAAGATCATCCTCACTTGCGGACCAGATGATTAAAATATCATCAATGAAGCGGAAGTAGGCCAAGGGTTTTATGCCACATGCATTGAGGTATTCCTCTTCGATTTTGGCCATGAATAGATTTGCATACTGTGGAGCGAATCGCGAACCCATTGCCACGCCCATCTGCTGTAAATAGAGGTCCTGTCCAAAAGTGAAATAATTATGAGTGAGAATGAATTTGATCAGTCCAGTAATAGGCTTTACAGGTATGCCCTGACCCTGAAGATATTTACGGCAGGCCGCAATACCATCATCATGGGGAATGTTCGTGTACAGGAACTCCACGTCCATCGTGGCCAGTATGGTTCCCTCAGGTACTGGGCCGATGGCTGTCAGTTTGTTCAGGAGGTGGGTGGTATCCTGTACGCCTATTACTGGACTGATCAAATTCATTCTCACTCATAATTATTTCACTTTTGGACAGGACCTCCATTTACAGCAGATGGGCGTGGCAATGGGTTCGCGATTCGCTCCACAGTATGCAAATCTATTCATGGCCAAAATCGAAGAGGAATACCTCAATGCATGTGGCATAAAACCCTTGGCCTACTTCCGCTTCATTGATGATATTTTAATCATCTGGTCCGCAAGTGAGGATGATCTCCAGTTCCACAGGAACTTCAATGCCTTCCATCCTACAATCAAATTGAAACTTACCTACTCTCACACAGAGATAAACTTTCTGGACACCACCATATACATCAGGGGTAACAACATACAAACCTCTGTGTATCGCAAACCTACAGACCGTCCCACATACCTACGATATGACAGTTTTCATCCCAAGCACATTAAGAACTCTATAATTTACAGCCAAGCTATAAGGTACAACCGGATTTGTTCTGACAGGATGGACAGAGACAAGCACCTGGATCACCTTAAGAACACTTTCATTAAACAAGGTTACAGTCCTCCCATGGCTGAGGCCCAAATCAGGAAAGCCAGCAACATCCCCAGGATTGAACTCCTGAAATATAAGCAAAACCAGAAAGAGGAACGTGTCCCTTTGGTTGTCACCTACAACCCACACCTGGAAATCTTAAGGAGGATTGCTAAGGAACGTCATCCCATTTTACACAAGGATCACAGACTTAGAACGATATTCCCTAAACCTCCTCTCTTGTCATATCGGCAACCACACAATCTAAAACAGATGATTGTCAGGAGCTCTTTGAATAGGCCTCAACAAAACGGAACATCACCCTGCCGACAAAAAATATGTGGGACCTGCAGACACATTTACTCCACTGACAGGGTAACGATACCAGGTTCACAACAGGAGTACAGAGTACAAGGTAAATTTTCCTGTGGGTCCACCAATCTGGTATATCTGATCATGTGTGCTAAATGCCCCAATGTTATGTACGTGGGAGAAACTGGACAAACACTGCGCAAACGTATGAATGGACACAGGCACACTATTAATGATACCAAATCTGGACTCCCAGTTGCTACACACTTTCGGTCCAACGGACACAGCATGGATGATCTTCGTGTCACTGCCCTGAAGGGCGGCTTCAAAACGTCAAATGACCGATTAATAGCAGAAACAAAATTTATAAATTGGTTCAAAGCTATGCAGAAGGGTTTGAATAAGGACAACAACTTTCTATATTGGTATGAGATTGATGATATATGAACGGTCTCAGCCACTCTAGCTGAACTTGTGAACTAAGAATTTACGATACCTCTGGGTCAATCCTAATACCAGGTCTGTGAGCAATGGAGTAAACAAGGATCCTTATCTTACCTCATTTAGATGGTCTGGTTGTATTAAGGCATCTTAATGACGTATTTATGCTTGAAAAAAATATCTGTTTTCCTTTTTGATGTTGCATGTATATAAGCTGTCTGTACCACCAGCTTGCAAACTAACAGGATGTAAACCTGACGAAGGCTGCAAGGCCGAAAGCTTGTTTATTCTTATTCATTTGTAGTTAGCCAATAAATGGTATCATCCTGATTTAAAACTTCTTGCTTTTACTGATGCTAACACGGTACAATACCCTACTGCTACTAGAATGTAAATCAGGGAGAGGAAAGATTTTACAATGAGCAAACACTAACTAAATCATTTATACATAATTATTGTTAAAATTAAGCACTTTTTAATTACATTATTTTTCACTGGAGTTCCTCTCTAAGGGTAGGGTCACACTTGTGAACATGCACATAATACTTCCCAATGCCAGGGAAGAATGCAGATTCAGCTGCGGGAGAATGTTTCTTTTTTATTATGGCCTCAAGTGTGACCAATATCCTAAAGCTTGGTTCACACTTGCGATAAAAAAACAAACGGATTGTGAACGGATCCAACGTTAACCTATGGAACCGTTCACATGCGTCCGTTTGTACTGCACCATTCCGTACGTTCCGCTGAACAGACTACAAGTTTCTTGCAGCACCAATTTTTCCAGACACCACAGCCAAGTGGACCTGAAACGGAAGCTGAAGCGCAGCATTGGGGGAATATAGAAAATAGAAAAATTCACTAAGGGAGTGGGTGGTCTGGGGGGGATGTGGGGAAAACGAAACAGAAGCAGTGGAAGGGAAACGGATTGGCAATGGAGTGAAAACGGATGTGATCGACCGGTGTTCACTGTTCAGATCCATTTTCACAGATCCGATTGCCAGTATGAAACGGGCCTAACAAAACCAAGTGTGTTGAGACAGCCTGGGACACACTTGTCAGTTTTCTGTGCGTGTTTTTCTGCAGGAATTTTCTGTACAACATGTGTGTTCAAATGAAGGAAAATGTGCACGTTTTTTCAAAACAGCTAATGTTATTGATGGAGAAAACTGACAAAATGTGCAGAATTATCCTGCAGAATATATTCAAAAAGGATTGTGAAATGGTGGAGGTGGAGGAGACTACCCAGAACTATCCAGAAGCCGATGTGTTAAAATATTGTCTTTAACAATTTTTTTAAAATTGTTTATCTTTATCTGCGTTAGAATAATACAAATATTAAAATACCAATATTAAAAGGGCCACGAGGCGAAGCCGAAATGTCAAAATATTGTCTATATTTAACAATGAAAATGGAAAGATATTTACAGTGGTAATGACGATTGTAAAACATTGGTAAGTATTACCCATATTGTACTACAACTAAACCTAACCCAACTCTCACATAGAAACCCCCCCCCCCCCCCACTCTGACGCCTAACTCTAAAACCCCCGTTCTTGACACCTAACCCTAAGACTCCTCTTTCTGACGCCTAATCCTAAAATCCCCTTTGCTGACGCCTAACCATAAAACCTCCCTTCCTGACGCCTAAAGGTGGGTACACACGTCAGATAAAAGTCTTTGGAAAATGAATGATCACATACCAATTTTACCCCCTTTTATGTAGTATAATATAAGAGCCATACCTACACAGTCTATTCTATGGAGCTGAACTCCCCATCAGATAAAAATCGTTGCAAGGTGCTGCACACAAAGATGCTGTACACATGCAACAGATCAGTATCTGCAAAAGATCAGTTCCTGCAAAAGATCCGTTCCTGCAAAATGCATTGATAGTCTATTATATCTGCAGATCTCATACACACCTTGTTTAACAGACATTCATCTGCAGATCAGACAATTATCTGCCGATCTGAAGATCCACCCTGGTGGATCTGATCTGCAGATAATTGTCCGTTAAACAAGGTGTGTACGAGATCTGCAGATATCATAGACTATAAATGCATTTTGCAGGAACGGATCTTTTGCAGGAACTGATCTTTTGCAGATACTGATCTGTTGCATGTGTACAGCATCTTTGTGTGCAGCACCTTGCAAAGATTTTTATCTGATGGGGAGTTCAGCTCCATAGAATAGACTGTGCAGGTGTGGCTCTCATACTACATGGAAGGGGGTAAAATTGGTTTGTAATCTTCCATTTTCCAAAGACTTTTATCTGACGTGTGTACCCATCATAACCATAAGACCCCCTTTATGACGCCTAACCCTAATACCCCCCTTCTTGATGCCTAACTTTAACACCTCCTTTCACTGCCGCAGATAACGTAAATACAAAAAAAGGTACATTTCTAAAACAATATGTTTCTAAATGATAATTTAGAAAAGGACAATTCTCAAACGAATTTCAAAACGATCATTTTCAAAACAAAACATTTTAGTTGGACAAGCCCGACACCCTTTTGGTGAGATTTAAATTGCATGTGTGTAATGGGACATTAAACACTTGAGTTCCTGACAAGTCTGTGTGCAGACTCCTCCTTCATTACTGGATTTATGCTGCCTAGGAATCCTTCACCAGCACCCACACACTTTCTCGGATACCCACTATTTATCAGGCGCCCAAATTTCTGCTTTTGGCAACTTATAGGCAATATATTGCATTAGTGACTATGGAGGGCCCAACTAGCCAATTAGCCACAGGTGCCCAAATTTCCTGCTTCCCTATCGCGAAGCTTCCCTTACCTAAGGTAAATATCTTTTGCTGAAATTTCGCCACAGGTACACACAATACAGTAAACCAGAGACATCCTAAAAGAAAGATTTGATACTTACTCGGGGCTTTTTCCAGCACATGTGCAGAAGACCCTGACTGCCGCAACTTAGCCAGTTACCGGGGCTGATAGCGGCTGAACGGAGGCACGCAGGAGGACGCAGTGTTGCCAACCACCCGTAAATTTACGGCATACCGTAAATTTTGTTAGAAATTTAGCTGCCCGTGAATTCCGTAAGGAATTCAGCAGCGTCCATAAGGGCGGCCAATCAGCCTTGTGCGGTGGCTGGCAGCGGGCGGAACTTACCTCCGTCTCGTACCAAGCGCCGGAAGTTCTGGTGCCGCTGCTCTGGTCTGGACTAGTGTTGGGCGAACAGTGTTCGCCACTGTTCGGGTTCTGCAGAACATCACCCTGTTCGGGTGATGTTCGAGTTCGGCCGAACACCTGATGGTGTTCGGCCAAACCGTATGGCTACATGGCCGAACTAAGAGCGCATGGCCGAACGTTCCCCGAACGTTCAGCTAGCGCTGTGATTGGCCGAACAGGTCACGTGGTTCGGACCCGAACGCGCTCTGATTGGCCGAACTGTCACGTGGTTCGGGTAAATAAATACCCGAACCACGTCATATTTCCGTCATTTGTCTGTGGGTTTAGCTTTGGGTAGGCAGGCAGGGTAGTTCGCGCTCCAGCCACGCTAGCCAGGGTCCCCCCAGTCATTGTGTCGCTGCTGGGAATAGTAGTACACCGCTCGCTCAGCATTCTGTTTACTGCCACTCTGTGTACCTCGCTCAGCCACACTATATAGCATTCTGTTTACTGTTCTGTGTCTGCTGGGAATAGTAGTACACCCAGGGCCGGCCCGCCCATGAGGCGGGGTGAAACTTTTGCCTCAGGCGGCACTTCTGGGGGGGGGGGGACGGCACCCGCCCGTGTGTGTGTGGGGCCGCCCGAGCTGGAGGGGACAGCGGGCAGGAAGGGGGGTATTGGGCCTAACAAGGTCCGTGCTGGCTTCAGCTATTTGTAAGAGGCAACGGGCGGGGATTACTCACCTCTTCCTCGTTTCAGGTCAGCGTGCGCTCCACTGACGTCACTTCCTGTTGCCTCTTACAAATAGCTGCAGCCAGCACGGACCTTGTTAAAGCTGGAGGGGAGCGGAGGACGGGGGACCCAGGCGAGGGAGGGGGGGGTCCGACCCCCCTCCCCGCCGCTAGGCCCAATACCCCCTTCCTGCCCGCTGTCCCCTCCAGCTCGGGCGGCCCCCCACACCCACGGCTGGGGGGGGGGGGGCGGGGGGCAGCGGCGATTTCTTTGAAAATTGCCTCAGGCGGCATAAAGTCTAGGCCCGGGCCTGAGTACACCGCTCGCTCAGCCACACTATATAGCATTCTGTTTACTGCCACTCTGTGTACCTCGCTCAGCCACACTATATAGCATTCTGTTTACTGTTCTGTGTCTGCTGGGAATAGTAGTACACCGCTCGCTCAGCCACACTATATAGCATTCTGTTTACTGTTCTGTGTCTGCTGGGAATAGTAGTACACCGCTCGCTCAGCCACACTATATAGCATTCTGTTTACTGCCACTCTGTGTACCTCGCTCAGCCACACTATATAGCATTCTGTTTACTGTTCTGTGTCTGCTGGGAATAGTAGTACACCGCTCGCTCAGCCACACTATATATCATTCTGTTTACTGCCACTCTGTGTACCTCGCTCAGCCACACTATATAGCATTCTGTTTACTGCCACTCTGTGTCTTCTGGGAATAGTAGTACACCGCTCACCCACCACTGTATAGCATTGTGCTCTGTGTCGCTGCTGGGAATAGTGCTACACCGCTCACCCGCCACTGTATAGCATTGTGCTCTGTGTCGCTGCTGGGAATAGTGGTACACCGCTCACCCACCATTGTATAGCATTGTGCTCTGTGTCGCTGCTGGGAATAGTGGTACACCGCTCACCCGCCACTGTATAGCATTGTGCTCTGTGTCGCTGCTGGGAATAGTGGTACACCGCTCAGCCACACTATATAGCATTCTGTTTACTGTTCTGTGTCTGCTGGGAATAGTAGTACACCGCTCGCTCAGCCACACTATATAGCATTCTGTTTACTGCCACTCTGTGTACCTCGCTCAGCCACATTATATAGCATTCTGTTTACTGCCACTCTGTGTCTTCTGGGAATAGTAGTACACCGCTCACCCGCCACTGTATAGCATTGTGCTCTGTGTCGCTGCTGGGAATAGTGGTACACCGCTCACCCGCCACTGTATAGCATTGTGCTCTGTGTCGCTGCTGGGAATGTGTATGTGCACTTCTTGATTGGCTTACAAGCAGCCTGCAGGCTTTATATAAGCAGCAGAGAACTGTTTGGGAAGTGAGTATCTCCTGTGTGTTTGGTAAGCTGCTGGGAACAGGGCCGGATTTGTACTTTTTACCGCCCAAGGCCCACTGTCACCAGCCGCCCCCCTGACCAATAGGAGGTCCACGCCCCCCTCCTTTCCCCCAACTTACATACAATTTTTCTCCAAACATACAATCTTAGGGTCCTGACACACCAAAAAGTGTTTTGCTGTTTTTTTTCTTCTTCAAAAAATGCTTCTCTTGACTTACATTAAAACTGCAGCAAAATAGCCGAGATCGCGATTTTTCAAAAAATCCTGATCGCTGCAATTTAGCCACGATTTTACCGCATTTTCAATGCAAATTTTATGGAAGCATTTTTAAAAAACAACTACCTGCAAAAACGTTTTTTTGGTGTGTCAGGGCCCCTAAAGTGAAGAACCTGAAGCAAAAATAAAAATGAGCTTAGATACTTACTATAGTAGATCCTCCTGGTGCCCACTGGTCCAGTTTTGGGACCCTCTGAGCATTTTCAGACCTCACCACTGCTGCTCGGGACCCTCTTCTTCTTTGAGGCTGCACTTCCATCTGTGTTCAAGCACAATTGTACTGGGCATGCGCAAGCATGAGCCGCATATTTCCAGTAGCACAAAGCCACTTGTGTATGGCTTTTTCTTTGTGCACGAGCAGCTTCGTGTTATTGGACTGGGCCAGTACGGTTGTGCTTGTACACAGATAAGAGCACAACCACAAGGAACAAGTGGGTCCCAGGCAGCAGTATGGGTACCCAGAAGACCACTTTCCCCAGTATAGGTAACCATTCCCCCCCTTAGCAGTATAAGTAGCCAGAAGAACCCCCTCTCACCCCTTATGTAGGAGGACAGAGGCACCAGTACTGGAAGCCACAGTATGGGTTAAATGGCCAGGATGGAGAGGGGGGTATACTAGAGAAGAACACATGGATGGGACCGTGCATACGCAGTAGGTGCGCCTGCAGTCCCAGTCGCCAAACTTATGCAGCTACCAGTGGGAAACCGGAGGGGGCCCAGAGAATACCTTGGGACCTCTCAGGGACTATGGGGGGCTGGAAGGGGCTAAGTAAAAGTACAGTTTTGTTTGTTTTTAAAATTAAGTAAAACCACCACACAATTCTAGAAAATGTAAAGTAAACAAAACACGATTGACACATACCTGAGGCTTCCTTCAGCCCCCTCCTCTCCCCCTATAGTGTTTCTGGCCCCTCAGTTCCTTTAGACTCATCTCCATCTGCTGTTGCTTCACTTAAAAATCTGCGATTGGCCACAGTCGCAGCTATGGTGCATGTAATGTACTTGATCATGCTTCCGAGAAGCTAGGCAAGGCAGTCGTGGCCCAGAGCGTTCTGCACGTGTGGTTTGGAAAGAATCAGCATGTTACTGGCTGGGGACGCTGGGCACAGCCGCTGAGGAGCATGATTGAGGAGGCACTGCGCACACAGGACATTACATGCACCATAGCTGCGACTCAGGCCAATTGCAACTTTTTAAGAGGGGTACCAGTTATATGATAGAGTCGAAAGGAACTGAGGGGCAAGAACACTATGGGGGGCAAGAAGAAGCCCCAGGTATGTAAATCATGTTTGTGTTGCTGTTTTTAGGTCTCATTTTAAACCTGATGAGTTCAGCACAAGCACAGAGAGAGTTAATCTTTATCAACTTACACTTCCCGGGTCCCCTCCTCCACTGAATCATAAATGTCCTCTCACAGCTGGATGCGAGGCCAGGACCTTTTCACTATCACATCGTGGCTGAACGCTGAGCTGAACTCCTCTCCTCTTGCTGTGCTCAGGGCCGGATTTGTACTTTTTACCGCCCAAGGCCCACTGTCACCAGCCGCCCCCCTGACCAATAGGAGGTCCACGCCCCCCTCCTTTCCCCCAACTTACATACAATTTTTCTCCAAACATACAATCTTAGGGTCCTGACACACCAAAAAGTGTTTTGCTGTTTTTTTTCTTCTTCAAAAAATGCTTCTCTTGACTTACATTAAAACTGCAGCAAAATAGCCGAGATCGCGATTTTTCAAAAAATCCTGATCGCTGCAATTTAGCCACGATTTTACCGCATTTTCAATGCAAATTTTATGGAAGCATTTTTAAAAAACAACTACCTGCAAAAACGTTTTTTTGGTGTGTCAGGGCCCCTAAAGTGAAGAACCTGAAGCAAAAATAAAAATGAGCTTAGATACTTACTATAGTAGATCCTCCTGGTGCCCACTGGTCCAGTTTTGGGACCCTCTGAGCATTTTCAGACCTCACCACTGCTGCTCGGGACCCTCTTCTTCTTTGAGGCTGCACTTCCATCTGTGTTCAAGCACAATTGTACTGGGCATGCGCAAGCATGAGCCGCATATTTCCAGTAGCACAAAGCCACTTGTGTATGGCTTTTTCTTTGTGCACGAGCAGCTTCGTGTTATTGGACTGGGCCAGTACGGTTGTGCTTGTACACAGATAAGAGCACAACCACAAGGAACAAGTGGGTCCCAGGCAGCAGTATGGGTACCCAGAAGACCACTTTCCCCAGTATAGGTAACCATTCCCCCCCTTAGCAGTATAAGTAGCCAGAAGAACCCCCTCTCACCCCTTATGTAGGAGGACAGAGGCACCAGTACTGGAAGCCACAGTATGGGTTAAATGGCCAGGATGGAGAGGGGGGTATACTAGAGAAGAACACATGGATGGGACCGTGCATACGCAGTAGGTGCGCCTGCAGTCCCAGTCGCCAAACTTATGCAGCTACCAGTGGGAAACCGGAGGGGGCCCAGAGAATACCTTGGGACCTCTCAGGGACTATGGGGGGCTGGAAGGGGCTAAGTAAAAGTACAGTTTTGTTTGTTTTTAAAATTAAGTAAAACCACCACACAATTCTAGAAAATGTAAAGTAAACAAAACACGATTGACACATACCTGAGGCTTCCTTCAGCCCCCTCCTCTCCCCCTATAGTGTTTCTGGCCCCTCAGTTCCTTTAGACTCATCTCCATCTGCTGTTGCTTCACTTAAAAATCTGCGATTGGCCACAGTCGCAGCTATGGTGCATGTAATGTACTTGATCATGCTTCCGAGAAGCTAGGCAAGGCAGTCGTGGCCCAGAGCGTTCTGCACGTGTGGTTTGGAAAGAATCAGCATGTTACTGGCTGGGGACGCTGGGCACAGCCGCTGAGGAGCATGATTGAGGAGGCACTGCGCACACAGGACATTACATGCACCATAGCTGCGACTCAGGCCAATTGCAACTTTTTAAGAGGGGTACCAGTTATATGATAGAGTCGAAAGGAACTGAGGGGCAAGAACACTATGGGGGGCAAGAAGAAGCCCCAGGTATGTAAATCATGTTTGTGTTGCTGTTTTTAGGTCTCATTTTAAACCTGATGAGTTCAGCACAAGCACAGAGAGAGTTAATCTTTATCAACTTACACTTCCCGGGTCCCCTCCTCCACTGAATCATAAATGTCCTCTCACAGCTGGATGCGAGGCCAGGACCTTTTCACTATCACATCGTGGCTGAACGCTGAGCTGAACTCCTCTCCTCTTGCTGTGCTTCAGCTGGCCGGGACACAGACACAAGCACGGGAGAGGCAGCGGGGGTGGGGCAGCTTAACACTCGTCTATAGAGAATGACAGCGAGCAGGGATGCAGTGATACAGCCACTGCTCCTCTCCTGTCATATTAGCAAAGCTGCCCGCTCTTTGCCCTGTCTGTAGCCGCCGCTGCTGTACACAGACATGCTTCTGTGTGTGCAGAGCAGAGCAGGGGAGGGGGCGGGAGCGGCTGCTACTGACAAGCAATGTTATCCCTCATCTCCGTGGAACAGTGTGGTCGGCTTTGGGGACACACACACGAGTTTGACTGCCTTGTTGGAACCCGCCCCTTCCTTGGCTCCGCCCTAGTCACGGGCCTCCCAGGCCTTTCCACAAATCCGGCCCTGGCTGGGAATAGTGGTACTGTATAGCATTTCTGTACTGCCACTGTACTGCTGCCAGTCAGCGTGTACTGTAAGGATAAGTGAAATGAGGAAGAAATCCGGTGAAAGAGGGAGGGGCAAGGGAAGAGGTGTTTCCCCTGATGGTTCACGTACAGGCCACAGGGGAGCACCCAAGAAAACCCACTCAATACCGCCCATGTTGTCCAGGACAACAACCCTCACAAATCCAAAAGAACAGGACCAGATAATTACTTGGATGACCTCTCAAGCGTCCAGCAGTGGGTTAAGCAGCACCAGCACATCACGCACGAGGTCCGAGTCCTCAGCCAGTTACAAGGAGCCAGTGGGCACAAAGCTGACACAACCGGCAGCGACACCACGCACACAACTGCCAGATAACCAGTCCGATGAATTACCTCAGGACACAATGGGGTATTCGCAGGAGCTATTCCCAGCCCAACAAACTTCCACCTTTCAAAGGTCAATGGAGGAACAGCCAGAAATGTTGTGACCGGATTCACAACCATTAACTGTGGGAAATGCACCGCGCACTGAAATACAAGTCGAGTCCGAGGAGGACTCGGAAACCCAAATCCCAGAGCAAGTTGGGCAGGAGGGGTTGCAATTGCAGAAGGTCGGCCGACAAGATCTGGAAGACGACGTTGGAGTGAGCTGCGCAGAGGTTGTTCTGGGGAGCTCTACTCCACGGCGGCGGCCCCCCACAATGACATATGACGAGTTTGAGGAGATGGAAGAGGAGGGTATGGACAATGTGGACAGAGACCCAGATTTTGTTTGTGAACGAGAACATCGGCGTCGTAGCAGCAGCACAGATGAGTCTGTTGAAGAACCCACTGCTGCACGAGTTCGCCTTGTGCCACAAGGTAGGCGGCGCGCAATTTCAGGCACCACAAGCGTGGAAGTTCAAGTGAGAGGCAAAAGAGGAGCAAACAGAAATCGCCAGCAAGGCAGGTGCTCCAAAGTCTGGGCTTTCTTTGAAGACTGCACTGAGGATGTTACCATGGCGATTTGCAAGGTGTGCAAGACCCGCCTGAGCAGGGGAAAAAGTATTAACAACCTCTCCACCACCAGCATGAGCCGCCACATGCTATCCAAACATCCCACTCTGTGGGCAAACTCGGCAGGACAGGGTACCAGCAACACTGCCTCCCTTGGGTTCACCAGACTCACCACCAGACCCACCTCAGCAGCAGCGGTAGCCCAGCCATTGCGTGGTTCACAACATTCACAAACATCAGACGACGCTGACACTGTCACTTTCCGGAGTAGTGCTCTTGAGGTCTCCCAGTCTTCATCAAACACAACAACCAACAGCCCTTCCGTGTGCAGCGCTACGGTTCAGTTATCTGTGTCGGAGATGTTTGAGCGCAAGAGGAAATTGCCAGCAAATGACCCCCGGGCCGTGGCAGTAACAGCCAGCATAGCCAAGCTTCTGGCCTGCGAAATGCTGCCATATCGAGTGGTGGAGACAAACAGCTTCAAGGGCATGATGTCAGTGGCCATCCAACGTTACGTGGTTCCCAGCCGCTACCACTTTGCGCGCTCTGCAGTGCCTGAGTTGCATGAGCACGTGGTCAGCAAAATAACCCGAAGCTTGAAGAATGCCGTTGCCTGCAAGGTTCACCTCACCACTGACACCTGGACGAGTGCGTTCGGCCAGGGTCGATACATCTCCCTTACCGCGCACTGGGTGAACCTTGTGGAGCCTGGCAGCGATTCCTCACCTGCTACAGCGCGGGTGTTGCAGCTGCACCGCCGTCCCTCCCACTGGATAACAACAGCAGCACCTACCTCTCTGACTCCTTCTCCTCCAACACATCTCAAAGCTGTACCTCATCCGGAAACGCTAACCCAGCAGCAGGAGGATCGTGGAAGCAGTGCAGCACAGCTGTTGGCATGCGTCAGCAAGCGTTGCTGAAGCTGATCTGCCTTTGGGATAAGCAGCACACAGGGGAGGAAATTTGGAAGGGAATAAAGGAACAGACGGATTTGTGGCTGGCACCGCTGGACCTGAAACCGGGCATGGTTGTGTGTGATAATGGGAGTAATCTCATTCGCGCTTTAAGGTTGGCTAAGCTGACACACATCCCTTGCCTGGCGCACGTGATGAACCTAGTAGTTCAGCGGTTCCTGAGGACATACCCAGGCGTGGCCGATCTTCTGTTGAAGGTGCGTCGAGTGGCCAAACATTGTAGAAATTCCAGTACTGCTTCGGGGGCACTCGCCAAGATGCAGGAGCGCTTCAATCTCCCCCACCATCGCTTGCTGTGTGATGTCCCTACGCGCTGGAATTCTACGCTGCACATGCTAGCCCGCTTTTGTGAGCAGAAGAGTGCAGTGGTCCAGTACATGACGGCGCAGTACCGAGGCGCATCCGGACAGCTGCCAAGCTTCTGTGGATCCGATTGGGCCAACATGTTGGACCTCTGCCAAGTCCTCCAAAATTTTGAGCAATCCACGTTGCTTGTGAGCAGTGACAACTCTTCAGTCAGCATTACCATACCACTGCTGTGTTTACTGAAGAGGTCAATGTTGAAAATTAAGGAAACAGCTGTCATGATGCAACTGGGGGAATCTGAAGGAGAAAACGATCAGCGTGATGGTACTAACATCAGGCCATCCGCCTCAGGGAACGCTGGCCCCAGCAGCTATGACGAAGAAGAGGAGGAGGAACAGCTGGAGTTGGAGCAGGAATTTCATGCCACCACTGACGAGGGCCAGAGCGGTGCACGTTGGACTTCCACAATTCAGCGCGAATGGTCAGCAGAAGCAGACCAGGAGGAAGGTGACGACTAGGATGCATCACAACAACTATCACAACGCTCACAAGACGATGATGAGGATTCTGGTAGGACTCTGGCACACATGGCTCAATTCATGCTAGACTGCATTGAACGTGACCCACGCATTGTGCGCATTTTGGACAACACCAATTACTGGGTTTATACCCTTCTGGATCCACGGTACAAACACAATGTTCCAAAACTGCTTGAAGAAAGAGTCAGACAGGTCAAAATGAAAGAATACCAGCAGGCCCTTGTGGAGACTTTAGAGAGGAGATTGACATCCTCCCCCTCCTCTAGCCAGTTGTACGCCGACAGACTGACTTCCGCAAACCCAGGACGACCAGGAGGGCAGCAAACAACGCAAGCCACAACTAGTGCCCAAAAGGGATTGGTATCGGCAGTGTCCTTGGAGTGGGAAAATTTTCTGACACCCATGCAGCAGCAGCCCACTGAACAGCAAGCGTGCAGATCCACCTCCAACACCGATCGCCTGGAGAAGATGGTCAAGGACTACATGTCAGATGACGTAGCTGTGTCGAACAATCCATCTGCACCCTTCAACTATTGGGTATCGAAGCTAGACACCTGGCACGAACTGGCAATGTACGCAATAGAGGTGCTGGCTTGCCCGGCAGCCAGCGTTATGTCGGAACGCTGTTTCAGTGCTGCCGGAGGCATCGTCACAGATCGGCGTATCCGCCTCTCCACAGAAAATGCAGACCGTCTGACTCAAATTAAAATGAATCAATCCTGGATTGGAAATGACTACGCAACACTCCAGGACCCCAACCAAGTAACATGACCAATGAACATCTGGGATGGTGTAGCGTTTCCGGTCCCTGTTTATTGAACCTCTCATCTGTATTACATTTATGACTACATGGCGGCAAAAAGCCTTGCTGCTATATCCGCACGCTTTTTGTCCTCATGCAAGGCCTGGGTTGTTGTGTCTCACAAAGCGTGGCCTTCTCCTCCTGCGCCTCCTCCTGTTCCATCACGTCTGCTGCTGCTGGGTTAGCGTTGCCGCGTGGTCCCTGTTTATTGAACCACTTATCTTTATTACATTTATGACTGCATGGCGGTAAAAAGCATGCTATCCGCACGCTTCTTGTCCTCATGCAAGGCCTGGGTTGTTGTGTCTCACAAAGCGTGGCCTTCTCCTCCTGCACCTCCTCCTGTTCCATCACGTCTGCTGCTGCTGGGTTAGCGTTGCCGCGTGGTCCCTGTTTATTGAACCACTTATCTTTATTACATTTATGACTGCATGGCGGTACAAAGCATGCTATCCGCACGCTTCTTGTCCTCATGCAAGGCCTGGGTTGTTGTGTCTCACAAAGCGTGGCCTTCTCCTCCTGCGCCTCCTCCTGTTCCATCACGTCTGCTGCTGCTGGGTTAGCGTTGCTGCGTGGTCCCTGTTTATTGAACCACTTATCTTTATTACATTTATGACTGCATGGCGGTACAAAGCATGCTATCCGCACGCTTCTTGTCCTCATGCAAGGCCTGGGTTGTTGTGTCTCACAAAGCGTGGCCTTCTCCTCCTGCGCCTCCTCCTGTTCCATCACGTCTGCTGCTGCTGGGTTAGCGTTGCCGCGTGGTCCCTGTTTATTGAACCACTTATCTTTATTACATTTATGACTGCATGGCGGTACAAAGCATGCTATCCGCACGCTTCTTGTCCTCATGCAAGGCCTGGATTGTTGTGTCTCACAAAGCGTGGCCTTCTCCTCCTGCGCCTCCTCCTGTTCCATCACGTCTGCTGCTGCTGCTGCTGGGTTAGCGTTACCGGTCCCTTTTCCTGGAACCTCTTCTCTGTATTACATTTATGACTGCATGGCGAAAAAAAGCATGTTACCTGTGCAAAGAAACATGACATTTTCCACATTTAAAAGACAGTTTTTCCTTTGAAACTTTACAATCAATTTTCTCAAAAACTATAAGGTCTTTTTCAAATTTTTTTTTCCCTCTTGTACCCACTCCCAAGGTGCACATACCCTGCTAATTTGGGGTATGTAGCATGTAAGGAAGCTTTACAAAGCATGAAAGTTCGGGTCCCCATTGACTTCCATTATGTTCGGAGTTCGGCGCGAACACCCGAACATCGCGGCGATGTTCGGCGAACGTTCGCGAACCCGAACATCTAGGTGTTCGCCCAACACTAGTCTGGACCAGACCAGACTAGTGGCAAATCCATCCCGCGCCTTCAACGAGACTGAGGTAAGTTCCGCCCGCTGCCAGCCGCCGCACAACACTTACTTCTGCAGAGAGGGGAGAGCGAGTGAGGGAGAGCCCCCAGGTGAGGGAAGGAGGGGGGGATGGCCCCCCTTCCCCACTGTGCCCACAGCTCTCCTTCTCTGCGCTGCTTCCCTCCTGCTGGGGGACACCTGGCTACCTATTCTGAGGACATATGCCCCTGCCTACATATACTGGGGACATATACCCTTGGCTATATATACTGGGCACATATACCCCTGCCTACATATACTGGGGACATATACCCCTGCCTACATGTACTGGGGACATATACCCCTGCCTACATATACTGGAGACATATACCTCTGGCTACATATACTGGGGATATATATACACCTGCCTACATATACTGGGGACATATACCCCTGACTACAAATACTGGGGACATATACCCCTGCCTACATATACTGGGGACATATACCCCTGCCTACATATACTGGGGACATATACCCCTGCCTACATGTACTGGGGACATATACCCCTGCCTACATATACTGGGGACATATACCCCTGCCTACATATACTGGGGACATATACCCCTGCCTACATATACTGGGGACATATACCCCTGCCTACATGTACTGGGGACATATACCCCTGCCTACATATACTGTGGACATACACCCCTGCCTACATATACTAGGGACATATACCCCTGCCTACATATACTGGGGACATATACCCCCTACTGCATATACTAGGCACATATAAACCTGCCTACAAAAAGGGCACATATGCCCCTGGCTACATCTACTGGGCACATATACCCCTGGCTACATATACTGGGCACATATACCCCTGCCTATATATACTGGGCACATATTCCCCTGCCTACATATACTGGGGACATATACCCCTGCCTACATATACTGGGGACATATACCCCTGCCTACATATACTGCAGTCTTCTCCCCAGAATTTTTTTCCAGCCGGGTGGCATGAAAAAGTAGCCTGGTGGGACGTTTAGCGCAGGGTGCATTTGATGTCACACGTGCACTATATGTTGGCGGCATATGGGGCGCTAATGGAAGAGGATGAACCAGAAGAGGGATGGGCACAGAGCGGTAGGTGACATAGGACAGGTATTGTATAAATGCACATTTATACACTAGGTGGAACAGCACCGGGGGGTTTATCGTGTTCGTCACTCCGATGGCGAGAGGTCCGATATCCTCTGGCCATTACCTCTGTGCACTTGATCTACTATGGCTGCCCTACATCTTGCAGCTTGTTCAAACGATATGTGGCGAATTTCTGCCCGAAATTGGTAATGGTGTTGATCGGACATGCACTTGGTGGCACCGATTTTCATCCGTTTCGATTATAATCAAATCGGATGGTTGATCAGCCGCCAAGTTGCCTGATGTATGGCCACTCTACACAGGCTTCAGTGTCCCTGCTCATGAGTATTGCATTTCACATGGCTTATTTCACATGGATGTTATTTCCTGAAGGCAGGTTGTTTTGCAGATAGTGTACAGGGGCCATATTTATAACTGATGATGATATATGGCCCCTGCACATTATCTGCAATACCGCGCTCCCCCAGGAAACCATTAATATGAAATAACATGCATGTGAAATGCAATAACCAATACATTTTACACCATGTGCACATAAACTTGCTTAGTCTCTGCACAGGCTCCAGTGTGTCCCTGCTTATAATTATTGCAATTCACATGACTGTTAACTCACATTGATGTTATTCCTGCAGGGGGAGGAGGCCTGTCCCAGGGTATTGCAGATAGTGTGTGGCTATAGATATGATAAGGATTATGATAACCCCTGCAGGAATAAAGGCCCGTACACACGCCTGACTGCAGGCAACGACGGGTCCGTTGTCACCTGTGCTGGGAGGGCGTTCCAGCGACAGTCCGGCGTGTGTACAGCATTATCAGTCCGCCGACAGACTGTACACACGCCGGACTGTCTGCTGAAAACCCGCCCAGCGGGAGGTGACGACGGACCCGTCGTTGCCTGCAGTCAGGCGTGTGTACGGACCTTAACACCCATGGGAATTAACAGCCATGTGAATTGCAATAGTTATGAGCAGGAATTTGACACCACCAATGCACATAGTTTATTCATTGATATTTACATGAAGAGTTCTAAACAAATTTGGAAGCCATCCCGGAAGCCCTTCCTTGCAACATTGCACAAGCTGTATGTGTGAAAAGACGTAACCTGATCTCCTCCTGAGTCCGGACTATGACTATGCTGATGGTAATCAAACCGCAGCTCCTCAGCCTGGCTTTACTCAACTTTATTACACGGGGAAAAAAATGACTTTTGTCAGATCTCCTGTCCAGACTATCTGACTTCAGACAGGAGACTAAAACTTCAGGGAGGACTGCGGCTGGCCATAAACCATCAGGAAGCTGGTAGTTCTGAGCCTGCGCAGTACAGCCCGGAGGACGTCCGATGACATCAGCGCGCCGCCGTGAGGCGCATTTTGGAACGCAGAAGAAGGCCGGCCTGGCCAGGTCGGGCGCGCCACCGGAGACCACCGGGAGCCTGCGGAGCGACGCCGAGGGTACCTCCTGCCTGACACGGGCTGAAGGAAGCCCCAGGTAAGTGGATGCGGATTTTTTTTTTCTTAATCGTCCCTGAACCTTCCCTTTAAGAACAGACTCACCGAGTGACGCCTGTGCTGTCCTGCTGGCTGCTTCTCCACCCCCTACTCCATTCACTCTGCCTGGCACTGTCCTAGCCTGCATATCTGCACGGGAAGAATCACCTTTGGCAGCAGCTAATGATCGGGCATCCAAGATCTTCCGGCACATCAGGAAAGTATGAACACTGTGCTGGGGGTGGGGTTAATAATTGAGATGCGGGGCAAAAACAAACAGCTGCAGCAAGGCATTTACATACCAGAGGGATGCGGACAGAGGAAATCTCCCCCTTGCCAGTCTGCCCCTTGCTTGCTCAGGCTCCAGCATGCCTGTTCTCTCTTTATTGACGAGAGAGGCTCTGTCAGATCATAGATCTACTACTACTTACTGGAGGGCGGGAGGGAGAATCGGTGCATGAGTCCCGCCCCTTACAACCCGCTCAGCCAATCCCTGTCTTACCAAAATGCTTGAGCTGAGGGGTAGAGGAGCGCTCCTGCAGTGCACAGCCTCAGCCTTTGCTATTGTGAGAGGCTGGCGCTGATTGAAAGCAGGCAATGGAGCGCTCCTATGTGAAGTTTTAGAAGCCCTAGGCGAGCACGTCACCAGGCGGGCGGGGTTTCAAATCAGCCGGGCGGCCCGCCCACCTAATTAGCCCTGGGGAGAACACTGTACTGGGGACATATACCCCTGCCTACATATACTGGGGACATATACCCCTGACTGGGACATATACCTCTGGCTATATATACTGGGCACATACTGTATACCCCTGCCTACATATAGTGGGGACATATACCTCTAGCTACATATACTGGTCACATATACCCCTGACTACATATACTGGGCACATATACCCCTGTCTACATATACTGGGGACATATACCTCTGGCTACATATACTGGGGTCATATACCTCTGGCACATATACCCCTGACTACATATACTGAGCACATATACCCCTGACTACATATACTGGGCACATATACCCCTGGCTACATATACTGAGCACATATACCCCTGACTACATATACTGGGCACATATACCCCTGGCTACATATACTGGGCACATATACCTCTGGCTACATATACTGAGCACATATACCCCTGGCTACCTGTTCTGGGGACATCTCTACCCCTGGCTACCTGTTCTGGGACATCTATACCTCTGGCTACCTATTGTGGGTACACCTATAGACAATCCCAGGTCTATAGGTGTCCCCACAATAGGTAGGCAGTGGTATTTTTTGGGAACCACTGCAGTCAGATTAAGTGTATTTTGGGGGAATCGCTGCTGCCAGATTACATATATTTTTAGGGAACCACTGCCATATTATCTGTATTTTGGAAGAATCTCTGCCAGATTACGTGGATTTTTGGTGAAATGCTCTAAAATTACATATATTTTAGGGGAAGGAGGGGAAACACTATGGCAGAGCTCAAACTTCCCCGGCAGACCTTTTACAGCACTACTAAAATCATGTATATTTGGCCCCACCCATGACCACGCCCACATTCTGTTGCATAACCACGCCCAGTTTTGGCACGCCGCTCTGCGTGCGGCGCAGGGGATTTTGTCAGTAAAAACAATCTTTTGTCAGTAAATTTTTAGGTATTTGTCAGTAAAAAAATAACATAAAAGGTTGGCAACACTGGGAGGACGGCGAGTTGTATACCCAGTGCCCACTGCTGTGCCCACTGCATCCTTCAGTGACCTTGTACTGTGCCCACTGCTGCATCCTTCAGTGACCTAGTTGTATATCCAGTGCCCACTGCTGTGCCCACTGCATCCTTCAGTGACCTTGTACTGTGCCCACTGCATCCTTCAGTGACCTAGTTGTATATCCAGTGCCCACTGCTGTGCCCACTGCATCCTTCAGTGACCTTGTACTGTGCCCACTGCATCCTTCAGTGACCTAGTTGTATATCCAGTGCCCACTGCTGTGCCCACTGCATCCTTCAGTGACCTTGTACTGTGCCCACTGCATCCTTCAGTGACCTAGTTGTATATCCAGTGCCCACTGCTGTGCCCACTGCATCCTTCAGTGACCTTGTACTGTGCCCACTGCATCCTTCAGTGACCTAGTTGTATATCCAGTGCCCACTGCTGTGCCCACTGCATCCTTCAGTGACCTTGTACTGTGCCCACTGCATCCTTCAGTGACCTAGTTGTATATCCAGTGCCCACTGCTGTGCCCACTGCATCCTTCAGTGACCTTGTACTGTGCCCACTGCATCCTTCAGTGACCTAGTTGTATATCCAGTGCCCACTGCTGTGCCCACTGCATCCTTCAGTGACCTTGTACTGTGCCCACTGCATCCTTCAGTGACCTAGTTGTATATCCAGTGCCCACTGCTGTGCCCACTGCATCCTTCAGTGACCTTGTACTGTGCCCACTGCATCCTTCAGTGACCTAGTTGTATATCCAGTGCCCACTGCTGTGCCCACTGCATCCTTCAGTGACCTTGTACTGTGCCCACTGCATCCTTCAGTGCCGTTGTACTGTGCCTGGTGCATCCTTCAGTGACCTTGTACTGTGCCCACTGCATCCAGTGATTCATTACTAGCAACATGTCTGGCAGGGTTTCGCGGGGTGAGAGGAAAGGGAGTTCAATTGCCTCAGCCACTTCTGGGACTGCTCCACGTCCAGGGAGAGGACGCCCAGCTGTACGTGGTCGTGATGCAGCAGAAAGGGGGGCAGCAAAGCCTGGGCCGAGTCAGCGGACGCCATTGTCCAAATATTTTAAAGTTTTTGTTCCCAGTGTGGTGGTTGAGCAAATGGAACCTGACGTACTCATGGACATCATGACTTCCTCCCAGACCTCTACTGTGAGCACCACTCCAAGCAGCAGCAGCAGCAGCAGCCAACGTCCCACGCTTGTTGTGACATCCACCCCAGCACCCACTGGTCAGCAGCCCTCCCAGGATGACAGCGTTCTGTCCCTCAGTCCAGCATCTGGGAACCTGCTGATGCAAGAAGCTCAGGACTTACTGGGGACTGATGTGGCAGAGATTGAGATCGGGCCACAATCACAAGCGTTGTTGAGTTCTGGTGATGAAGAAGAGGGGTCTGTGTCTGGGGATGTAGGGACAGAAGAGGAGGCGGGGGAGTCAGAGGAAGAGCTGGATTATGATGATGCTGCTGATGATGACGACGTTGTGGACCCTAACTATGTGCAGCCTGCTGAGTCCGTGGAAGAATGGTCAGAGGCAGAGCAGGATGACGAGTCACCTCGGCCTAGGCAAGGATATCGCCATATGTCAGGCAGGGGCAGGGGCATCGGCAGCAGTGGGCGTGGAGGAAGTAGACAGGACACTGCTTCAGCCGGCACCACCACCATGCAACCCCCGGCAACTACTACCACACATTGTTCCGCTGCACCCTCTGCTAGTGGGGGCCGCAGTAAATTAAAGTCACCAGTGTGGGATTGCTTTGATGAATGTACTGATGACAAAAGGTATGCGGTGTGCAGGTTATGCAGCAAAAGATTGAGCCGTGGGAAAAGTCAGAGCAAGATGGGTACCTCATCACTCCAGGGCCACCTGAGAAGCCGCCACTGCCGCGAGTATGCGGAGTTTAAGAGGAAGCAGGCACTGCTGGCAGGGGTTCCTGAGAGCAGAAGGCCCACCAGCGCAGAAGCATCATCCCTCCCTCAGGGTCGTGAATCCCCCACAGCAGCAGCAGTAGTAGCACGCAAGCGCTCTTCCACCTCGGCTACTCAGGACACAGACATTGAGGCTGGCAGCCAGTGTTCGTCTCTCTCCTCTGTCTCCCCTGCATCCCAGCGTCGTCAGACCCTGCTGAGCGACACCTTTCAGGGTCTGACCAAGCCTCTGCCTCCAAGCCACAGGCGGATCCACAAACTAAATGGCTTGCTGGCCCGGGCCATGGCATCACAGCTGCTTCCCTACTCCCTGGTGCAGGAGGGGAGCGCCATGCGGACGCTGCTCCAATTTGGCATCCCCGAGTGGCAAGTCCCCAGTCGCCACTATTTCAGCAGGAGCGCGATCCCAGCACTCCACAAGTTTGCGGTGGAAAACGTGGCCCGTTCCCTGGACTACTCTGTGGGCAAGCGGGTCCACGTGACCATGGACTCGTGGAGTAGCAGATTTGGGACAGGTCGCTACCTGTCCTTTACGGCCCACTGGGTGACACTGATGGAAGGGAGGGAGGACAAGAGCGCATCAGCCCAGCTAGTGGTGCCACCACGCGGGATCAGGGGGGATGCAGAAGGGTCCTGTCACGACACTCCCTCTGCACCCGGAAAGCAAGCCCGCCTCGGCAGCAGCAGCGCCAAGCCTCGGCACTGCCAAGCCCTTTTAAAATTGGTGACCCTGGGGAAGGAGAGGCTTACGGCCACCAACGTCCTGGCCGCCCTCAGGAAGCAGGAGCGGAGGTGGCTGACCCCCAGAGGCCTGGAAGTGGGGTATGTGGCAGCCGATAACGGGGCCAACCTGGTGGCAGCAGTGCAGCAGGGAAACCTCCAGCACATCCCCTGATTGGCCCACGTGCTCAATCTTGTGGTGCAGCGCTTCTTGCGCACCTACCAGGGGATGAGCGAGCTGCTGCAGGATGCCCGGGCGGTGGTACGCTTTTTCCGCCTGTCAGACACTGCCTCTGCACTCTTGTCCACCTTACAGCAGCATTATGGAAGGCCACAACACCGGATGATCATCGACATGCCAGTTCGCTGGAATTCGACTCTGGCCATGTTGGAGCGGCTGTGTCAGCACAGGCTGGCTCTTAGGGCCTACATGCTAGACCCAAGTGTCCCCAGCAACCAGCAAGTCCCCATGATTACTGCCACTCAGTGGACACTGATGCAGCAAGTATGCCTGGTGCTGAGTCCCTTCCTGGAGGCAACCAAGATGGTCAGTGAGGAGCGGGCCTCTGTGTGCCAGTGGTTACCCTTGGTTTGTCTACTGGAGCAGGCAATGGACAATTTAATTGAGCGTGGGGATGAAGCCCTGAGGCAGTTGGAAGAACAGGAGCAGATGGCAGCACAGTCCAGCTCAGAGGAGGGCTCACAGCAGGTAGTGGAAGAGTTGGAGGTCCCTAACCTGAATGAGGAGGAGGAGGAGGAGCAGAGTGCAGCAGGTGTTGTACGTGGATGGCGGTTTGAGGAGGACAACGACATGGCACAGGAAGAGGACAGGCATGCGTTATGGGACAATGGCGAGGACGAGGAAGATCTTGCTGGCAGGGCCCACTTGTTTCCCATGGCTGTGCACATGTTGCGCTGCCTTCGCAGGGACCCCCGGGTGATCCAGATGCGTTCAAGGGAGGACATCTGGATTACCTTGATGCTTGATCCCCGTCTGAAGGGGAAGCTGGGAGACTTAATGACGCCATCCACCACCGAGCAACGCACAAGGGAGTTGAAGGAGGCCCTTGTGCGCAGACTACTGGAAGCATTCCCCCAGCCTTCCACCCCCACTGTAACTGCTCTGCCAAGCCAGCAAGAGGTGCCTGCCATTGCCACTAGCAGCACAACAACAACCACCAGCACCAGCAGCAGCAGCAGCAACTGGCGCCCCGGAGACCTGAAGAGCCTAAGCAAGAGCCTGTATGCAGTGCAGCAGCCCAGAACAGAGGTGCCCGCCACAGCATCCACCAGCAGGGCCGGTTTAAGCAACAATGGGGCCCCAGGGCAAAATAAACCTGGGGGGCCCCCCCAACATATACCCCGCAACAAAAATCGGCATTAGGGGACCTTTTTTGCAGCTGGTATAGTCAGGGTGTGAAGTCCCAATCAGTCGGAGCTTCACATTCTGGCTATCCCAACCTGCATGGGGACAAGGGGTTAAAAAGTTTCAGGAGGGGGGACCCCACATAATTTAAAAAAAAAATAAAAAAATTCCCACACTCTAAACATAAAAACAAAATTGGGAAAATAGACAAAAAAATGCCAGGGATCTTCATACAGCCATATTGCGGCTGTATAGCGATCTCTGGCCAAAGCGCTGCGGCTGCGTATGGACCCCCTGGAAACCCTGTCAGGAGATTTATTGCGCTTTCGTTTGATGCATGTAAAATTACACTACCGTTAGGTTTGCTACTAAAAGTGACATTTACCGCATTTAAAAGTATACTTTTTTCCTCCGAAACTTTAAAATCGATTTTCTCAAAAACTATAAGGTCTTTTTGAAAAATAGTTTTTTCCTCTTATTCCTAATGATCTCAGTAACATATCCTGCAAATTTAGGGTTTCTAGCATTTAAGGTGGATTTGCTATCAACCATTAAAGTCGGCAGGTTTTTAAATGTGTATTTTTTTTCCTTTGAAACTTTAAAATCGATTTTCTCAAAAACTATAAGGCCGATTTGAAAATTTTTTTTTCCTCTTGTAGCCACTGGGGGCCCCTACAAGCTCTGGGGCCCTGGGGCAGCTGCCTCCTCTGCCTCTATGGTAGCGCCGGCCCTGACCACCAACCAGCACAAGCAACGACTGACCACCATGGTGTCTGACTATATGGGGTCATCCAGCGGCATCCATCTGAAAATGGCGCCTGTGAATAATGGCGCACAGTGTTGCCGCTAATCCGTTTGCCGCTTATCGCTATTTAACGTTAAAGCCTTATTGTTATTTAGCGTTAAAGCCTTATTGTTATTTAGCGTTAAAGCCTTATTGTTATTTAGCGTTAACACACAGAACCCTCTCTGTACCTATCCCTAACCCCTAACCCCCCCCCCCCGGTGGTGCCTAACCCTAACCACCCCCCTGGTGGTGCCTAACCCTAAGACCCCCCCTGGTGGTTCCTAACCCTAAGACCCCCTGGTGGTGTATATTGTACTGTAACTATACCTAACCCTACTCTGACACAGAACCCTCCCTGTACCTATCCCTAACCCCTAGACCCCCTGGTGGTGCCTAACCCTAAGACCCCCCCCCAGTGGTGCCTAACCCTAAGACCCCCCCAGTGGTGCCTAACCCTAAGACCCACCCGGTGCTGCCTAACCCTAAGACCCCCCTGGTGGTGCCTAACCCTAAGACCCCCCTGGTGGTGCCTAACCCTAAGACCCCCCCTGGTGGTGCCTAACACTAAGACCCCCCCCTGGTGGTTCCTAACCCTAAGACCTCCCTGGTGGTTCCTAACCCTAAGACCCCCCTGGTGGTGCCTAACCCTAAGACCCCCCTGGTGGTGCCTAACCCTAAGACCCCCCTGGTGGTGCCTAACCCTAAGACCCCCCTGGTGGTGCCTAACCCTAAGACCCCCCCTGGTGGTGCCTAACACTAAGACCCCCCCCTGGTGGTTCCTAACCCTAAGACCTCCCTGGTGGTTCCTAACCCTAACCTTGACAGTGTTACATTAAATCCATTCACTGTTTTGGAGTTAAATACCATCTGCAGTTTGCCTTATATAGGGCGCTATTGATAAATAACGTTAGTGTGTGCCACTATTGATAAATAACGTTAGTGTGTGCAACTATTGATAAATAACGTTAGTGTGTGCAACTATTGATAAATAACGTTAGTGTGTGCCGTTTTTCTTCTTTTTTCCCTGTGCGCCATTATTATGCAGTACTAACGATAAATAGCGATAAGCGTATGTTTTTAATGCGGCGCCATTTTTATGCATAGGCGCTGTGCGCCATTATTCACTGATCCCCATCCAGTGGGCTCAATGACACCGACAGCCCCGTGGACCCCTTGGAGTACTGGGTCAAGAGACTGGACATCTGGAGCAAGCTTTCCCAGTACGCCCTGGAACTCCTATCCTGCCCTCCTTCCAGTGTCCTCTCAGAGAGATGCTTTAGTGCGGCCGGTGGCGTGGTCACAGAGAAGCGCTCTCGGCTCTCCCACGCCTCTGTGGACAAACTCACCTTCCTGAAAATCAACCAGGCTTGGGTGGAAGGTGAGTTCCTGGCCCCTGTTGTCGGACACAGGGGAACATGAAGTGGCTGCTGCATGTGCTGTTGTTAACTATGCCTGCCTTTATAAAGACAGTTACTACCTGCCTAGTGCCTACCTTGGTTAATTTTTTGGTGTTATAGTACTACTACAAGTAAGTTGCCATGGTCCTCCTTCTGAGCTGCTGAACTGACCGCCCGCTTTGTCCTCCTGACTCAGTTGCTACTACACTCTGCGTTCACACTGCCCGGGTCACTGGGTGCATTTAATTTTTTGGCCAGCACTATGACGCTGTGCTGCTACTACTACCACCAGTATGTTGCCATGGTCCTCTGTGCTGCTGCTGCTGCTGAACTGAACGCCCGCTTCGTCCTCCTCCTCCTCCTGACTCAGTCGCTACCACGGTACCACAAATGCACTCTGTCTGCGTTATCACTGCCCGAGTCACCGGGTGCATTTAATTTTTTGGCCAGCACTATGACACTGTGCTACTACTACTACCACCAGTATGTTGGCATGGTCCTTCTGTGCTGCTGCTGCTGAACTGACCGCCCGCATTGACCTCCTCCTCCTGACTCAGTCGCTTCCACCAATGCACTCTGTCTGCGTTCACACTGCCCGGGTCACCGGGTGCATTTAATTTTTTGGCCAGTACTATGACACTGTGCTACTACTACTACCACCAGTATGTTGGCATGGTCCTTCTGTGCTGCTGCTGAACTGACCGCCCGCATTGTCCTCCTCCTCCTGACTCAGTCGCTTCCCGCTGCTGCACTCTACGTTCACACTGCCCGGGTCACTGGGTGCATTTAATTTTTTGGCCAGCACTATGACGCTGTGCTGCTACTACTACCACCAGTATGTTGCCATGGTCCTTCTGTGCTGCTGCTGAACTGAACGCCCGCTTTGTCCTCCTCCTCCTCCTGACTCAGTCGCTACCACGGTACCACCAATGCACTCTGTCTGCGTTATCACTGCCCGGGTCACCGGGTGCATTTAATTTTTTGGCCAGTACTATGACACTGTGCTACTACTACTACCACCAGTATGTTGGCATGGTCCTTCTGTGCTGCTGCTGCTGAACTGACCGCCCGCATTGTCCTCCTCCTCCTGACTCAGTCGCTTCCCGCTGCTGCACTCTGCGTTCACACTGCCCGGGTCACTGGGTGCATTTAATTTTTTGGCCAGCACTATGACGCTGTGCTGCTACTACTACCACCAGTATGTTGCCATGGTCCTTCTGTGCTGCTGCTGCTGAACTGAACGCCCGCTTTGTCCTCCTCCTCCTCCTGACTCAGTCGCTACCACGGTACCACCAATGCACTCTGTCTGCGTTATCACTGCCCGGGTCACCGGGTGCATTTAATTTTTTGCCCAGTACTATGACACTGTGCTACTACTACTACCATCAGTATGTTGGCATGGTCCTTTTGTGCTGCTGAACTGACCGCCCGCATTGTCCTCCTCCTCCTGACTCAATCGCTTCCACCAATGTACTCTGTCAGCGTTCACACTGCCCGGGTCACTGGGTGCATTTAATTTTTTGGCCAGCACTATGACGCTGTGCTGCTACTACTACCACCAGTATGTTGCCATGGTCCTTCTGTGCTGCTGAATTGACCGCCCGCGTTGTCCTCCTCCTCCTGACTCACTCGCTTCCACCAATGTACTCTGTCTGCGTTCACACTGCCCGGGTCACCGGGTGCATTTAATTTTTTGGCCAGCACTATGACGCTGTGCTGCTACTACTACTACCAGTATGTTGCCGTGGTCCTTCTGTGCTGCTGAACTGACCGCCCGCATAGTCCTTCTCCTGACTCAGTCACTACCACCACTGCACTCAGCGTTCACACTGCCCGTGTCCACTGACAACTCTGCTGCGATGTCATTGCTAATTGCTGCAAAAAAAAAAAAAAACAAATCACAAAAACCTCTCTGGGGCCTTTTTGGCGTCAGCCACTCATCCTCCTCCAGCGGTACCTTCGCCGCCAAGTGCCATTGGAACTCGCCTTCACCTCTTTGATTGCTTAACGCGTATATCCCTTTTTAAAATCACGTATTACCAATTAATAGCCCCATTTACAGTGGTGATTTGTCTTTAAAAGCCATTAAAAAAAAAATTTGGGGAATTTTTTATGTTGAAGTTATGTTTCCCCTTATCACCTCGATAATCCATGCAATTTGGGGGATTGTAGCATGTATGGGGGCTTTGTTATTAACGTTAAAAGAAAATCCGCCTCCGGGCGGGAATCCACGCGTGATTACGCCATTCACGGCAGAAAATCCGCGTGGTTGCGTGGACGCGGACGAAAATCCGCATGCGGCGGGGCCGAATGCGGATTTTTTTTTGCAACCACGCGGATTGCCGAATTCGTGGATGAGGCACATCCGAGCATCCCTGTATGAGACTATGGACAAGCAGGGCTGCTGCAGCCTTTCATCTGTCTGCTTTCAACTTGATTATTCTTGTATGCTGTGTGGCTGCCTGTAGGAAGTGTCTCTCATACTGCATACAGTAGATAATGACTGGCTGCACACTGCACACAGATACACTGTCTGTTTCAGAGCTTCTTTCTCGGCAGCAGCAGCCCCTCCAATGTCAACAGCTCTGAGTAGGAAATCTGAGCTAGGAGGGGGCAGGCTTGGGCTTGAAAAGACTCTACAGAAGAGTGACTCAACTATAATGATTCCAGGTCAAACCTCGACTGAATCAGTCGGTGGATTCTTATGACAGTTGATAACAGATAGATTAGACTGAGAAGAATAAAACTAAAAGCAGGGTAGGTGTTTACTGTCATGTTCCCACTGATAAATGTAATAAAATACATGAGGGTGCTTCGTCTCTGGTTCTCTTTAAGGGGCTGGATGAAGCCCCACAGATAAGTATCAAATCTTTCTTTTAGAACGTCTCTGGTACACGTTAAGTGTGAATCCTGCCTGTTTATTCATTATAATATACTTACAAACTACTTTAGGGTGGAAATGGTTGAAAATGTAGATTGCAAGCACTTGTGGAATTAGCCTGCCATCTACTGGAAATACATGTGTATTACGTTAGAAAGAATGATCTATGAATCACTGTTTCCAAATTGTTCTATAGCAATCTACGCCCATACTAGGGTGCAGTGCAGAGTCTTGCTTTGCTACCAGGTACCATGTGATTTTTTTTTCTGAGTAATTCTGTAGTTTATTTTTTTTTGTTCTGGACCTTTTCTGCTGTTTGTATATTATTCTAATAAAGGGATCATTCACAGCCTTTTACTGCATGAGATTTCTCACATGCACGAATCTGCATTTGCTGGTTTTCCGGGCTGTTAGAGAATTTTGTTTAACGCATTTTAGTGCATATTTTACCTTTTTCTAATACATGTTCATACGCAAATTTAAGGATTGCAGTTTTTTTACTTGAATATTCACGTGAAAATGTATCTTGTTAACTTTGAAGTAACATGCAACTTTTCGCGCAAAACACACATTTTTATGCATTGCCATTGAATGCGAAAACGCTGAAAAAATTGCAATGGCATTGAAATACATTAGATGTGCAACACATGCGATTTCACTGAAGTGCAAAATGCATGCAATTCTAATACGCAAACTAAATATATACATATATGCAAATTCTAATAACTTATAAATATAAACAATTAGGAGCTAGTCAAGTGGAGGTGAACCAACAGGATACTTCATAGGCCTACAGCCACTTCCTGCTTGTGGCATTTTGGTTGTGACCACCTAATTTGTAAGAAATATGGGACCTAGCGGGAAACACTATCAATTTTATGAACTCTGCAATTGCACACCAGTCCCTCACCTGCGGCCTTCTCGATCCCATGTGTATGGAATGACTGAATGCATATTGACAAGCGGGCAGATATGAATATGACTCACCGGCAGGGGTGCTGGACAGAATTAAATATATTATTATTTATTGTATTTATACAGCGTCAACATATTACGCAGTGCTGGACAATAAATATATACAATATATTGCATATAGCAATCATTTGAAAATGCTGCACGCTAATTTGGGTGCAGCGTAAACCCCCCCAAAAATCAGTTAAAAGGGCGCAGGAAATGGCGGTGGTAAAATATCTGTAAATTTACTGCTGTTCTACAGCTTAATTGATATAGCGCCGATATTTCACTCTGACCGTTTAACCTCTTTCTACTCTCACACAACCCCCTCCCCCGTGGTGCCTAACCTTAACTTCCCCCCCCCCCGGTGGTACCTAGCTTTAAACCCCCCCCCCCAGTGGGCAACTAGCCTGAAACCCCATGGGCACCTGGCCTTAAACTCCCCATGGGCAACTAACCTTAGCTCCTCTGATCTTGCCCTCCTCAACCCTTGACCCCACAACAAATTTGGACCACCGCTAAATAGCGGGAGCTGAGGCATAGCTGGCATATTTGTTGCTCTCTATTTAGCTGTTTCGTGCGTGCGTATAGGTCAATCCTCCCCCCCATAAACATTGCCATGCCATCTGACAAGTACAGCCAGTTCCTCCCACCCATAAATATTATCATGTTCCCTCACAAGTATAGCCAGCCCCCCCCCTTAATATTTTTATGTCCTCTCATAGGTATAGCCAGGCGCTTGCCCTGTAAATATTGCCATGCCGTCTCAAGTATAGACAACTCCCCACTAGTGTTGGGCGAACATCTAGATGTTCGGGTTCGGGCTGAACAGGCCGAACATGGCCGCGATGTTCGGGTGTTCGAGCCGAACTCCGAACATAATGGAAGTCAATGGGGACCCGAACTTTCGTGCTTTGTAAAGCCTCCTTACATGCTACATACCCCAAATTTACAGGGTATGTGCACCTTGGGAGTGGGTACAAGAGGAATTTTTTTTTAGCAAAAAGAGCTTATAGTTTTTGAGAAAATCGATTTTAAAGTTTCAAAGGGAAAACTGTCTTTTAAATGCGGGAAATGTCTGTTTTCTTTGCACAGGTAACATGCTTTTTGTCGGCATGCAGTCATAAATGTAATACAGATAAGAGGTTCCAGGAAAAGGGACCGGTAACGCTAACCCAGCAGCAGCACACGTGATGGAACAGGAGGAGGGCGGCGCAGGAGGAGAAGGCCACGCTTTGAGACACAACAACCCAGGCCTTGCATGAGGACAAGAAGCGTGCGGATAGCATGCATTTTGCCGCCATGCAGTCATAAATGTAATACAGATAAGAGGTTCCAGGAAAAGGGACCGGTAACGCTAACCCAGCAGCAGCACACGTGATGGAACAGGAGGAGGGCGGCGCAGGAGGAGAAGGCCACGCTTTGAGACACAACACCCCAGGCCTTGCATGAGGACAAGAAGCGTGCGGATAGCATGCATTTTGCCGCCATGCATTCATAAATGTAATACAGATAAGAGGTTCCAGGAAAAGGGACCGGCAACGCTAACCCAGCAGCAGCACACATGATGGAACAGGAGGAGGCGCAGGAGGAGAAGGCCACGCTTTGAGACACAACAACCCAGGCCTTGCATGAGGACAAGAAGCGTGCGGATAGCATGCATTTTGCCGCCATGCAGTCATAAATGTAATACAGATAAGAGGTTCCAGGAAAAGGGACCGGCAACGCTAACCAAGCAGCAGCACACGTGATGGAACAGGAGGAGGCGCAGGAGGAGAAGGCCACGCTTTGAGACACAACAACCCAGGCCTTGCATGAGGACAAGAAGCATGCGGATAGCAATTTGCATTTTGTCGGCATGCAGTCATAAATGTAATACAGATGAGAGGTGCAATAAACAGGGACCGGAAACGCTAACCCATCACAGATGTTCATTGTTCATGTTACTTGGTTGGGGTCCGGGAGTGTTGCGTAGTCGTTTCCAATCCAGGATTGATTCATTTTAATTTGAGTCAGACGGTCTGCATTTTCTGTGGAGAGGCGGATACGCCGATCTGTGACGATGCCTCCGGCAGCACTGAAACAGCGTTCCGACATAACGCTGGCTGCCGGGCAAGCCAGCACCTCTATTGCGTACATTGCCAGTTCGTGCCAGGTGTCTAGCTTCGATACCCAATAGTTGAAGGGTGCAGATGGATTGTTAAACACAGCTACGCCATCTGACATGTAGTCCTTGACCATCTTCTCCAGGCGATCGGTGTTGGAGGTGGATCTGCACGCTTGCTGTTCTGTGGGCTGCTGCATGGGTGTCAGAAAATTTTCCCACTCCAAGAACACTGCCGATACCATTCCCTTTTGGGCACTAGCTGCGGCTTGTGTTGTTTGCTGCCCTCCTGGTCGTCCTGGGTTTGCGGAAGTCAGTCTGTCGGCGTACAACTGGCTAGAGGAGGGGGAGGATGTCAATCTCCTCTCTAAAGTCTCCACAAGGGCCTGCTGGTATTCTTCCATTTTGACCTGTCTGACTCTTTCTTCAAGCAGATTTGGAACATTGTGTTTGTACCGTGGATCCAGAAGGGTATAAACCCAGTAATTGGTGTTGTCCAGAATGCGCATAATGCGTGGGTCGCGTTCAATGCAGTCTAGCATGAATTGAGCCATGTGTGCCAGAGTCCTGCCAGAATCCTCATCATCCTCTTGTGAGCGTTGTGATAGTTGTTGTGATGCATCATAGTCGTCACCTTCTTCTTAGTCTGCTTCTGCTGACCATTCGCGCTGAATTGTGGAAGTCCAACGTGCACCGCTCTGGCCCTCGTCAGTGGTGGCATGAAATTCCTGCTCCAACTCCAGCTGTTCCTCCTCCTCTTCTTCGTCATAGCTGCTGGGGCCAGCGTTTCCTAAAGCAGATGGCCTGATGTTGGTATCATCACGCTGATCGTTTTCTCCTTCAGATTCCCCCAGTTGCATCATGACAGCTGTTTCCTTGATTTTCAACATTGACTTCTTCAGTAAACACAGCAGTGACTGAAGAGTTGTCACTGCTCACAAGCAACGTGGATTGCTCAAAATTTTGGAGAACTTGGCAGAGGTCCAACATGTTGGCCCAATCGGATCCACAGAAGCTTGGCAGCTGTCCGGATGCGCCTCGGTACTGCGCCGTCATGTACTGGACCCCTGCACTCTTCTGCTCGCAAAAGCGAGCTAGCATGTGCAGCGTAGAATTCCAGCGCGTAGGGACATCACACAGCAAGCGATGGTGGGGGAGATTGAAGCGCTCCTGCATCTTGGCGAGTGCCCCCGAAGCAGTACTGGAATTTCTACAATGTTTGGCCACTCGTCGCACCTTCAACAGAAGATCGGCCACGCCTGGGTATGTCCTCAGGAACCGCTGAACTACTAGGTTCATCACGTGCGCCAGGCAAGGGATGTGTGTCAGCTTAGCCAACCTTAAAGCGCGGATGAGATTACTCCCATTATCACACACAACCATGCCCGGTTTCAGGTCCAGCGGTGCCAGCCACAAATCCGTCTGTTCCTTTATTCCCCTCCAAATTTCCTCCCCTGTGTGCTGCTTATCCCCAAGGCAGATCAGCTTCAGCAACGCTTGCTGACGCATGCCAACAGCTGTGCTGCACTGCTTCCACGATCCTACTGCTGCTGGGTTAGCGTTTCCGGATGAGGTACAGCTTTGAGATGCGTTGGAGGAGAAGGAGTCAGAGAGGTAGGTGCTGCTGTTGTTATCCAGTGGGAGGGACGGCGGTGCAGCTGTTTGCAGGTGAGGAATCGCTGCCAGGCTCCACAAGGTTCACCCAGTGCGCGGTAAGGGAGATGTATCGACCCTGGCCGAACGCACTCGTCCAGGTGTCAGTGGTGAGGTGAAACTTGCAGGCAACGGCATTCTTCAAGCTTCGGGTTATTTTGCTGACAACGTGCTCATGCAACTCAGGCACTGCAGAGCGCGCAAAGTGGTAGCGGCTGGGAACCACGTAACGTGGGATGGCCACTGACATCATGCCCTTGAAGCTGTTTGTCTCCACCACTCGATATGGCAGCATTTCGCAGGCCAGAAGCTTGGCTATGCTGGCTGTTAGTGCCACGGCCCGGGGGTCATTTGCTGGCAATTTCCTCTTGCGCTCAAGCATCTCCGAGACAGACAACTGAACCGTAGGGCTGCACACTGAACGGCTGTTGGTTGTTGTGTTTGATGAAGACTGGGAGACCTCAAGAGCACTATTCCGGAAAGTGACAGTGTCAGCGTCGTCTGATGTTTGTGAATGTTGTTGTGAACCAGGCAATGGCTGGGCTACTGCTGCTGCTGAGGAGGATCTGGTGGTGAGTCTGGTGACCCCAAGGGAGGCAGTGTTGCTGGTACCCTGTCCTGGCGCCCACAGAGTGGGATGTTTGGATACCATGTGGCGGGTCATGCTGGTGGTGGAGAGGTTGTTAATATGTTTCCCCCTGCTCAGGCGGGTCTTGCACACCTTGCAAATCACCATGGTACCATCCTCACTGCAGTCTTCAAAGAAAGGCCAGACTTTGGAGCACCTGCCTTGCTGGCGATTTCTGTTTGCGCCTCTTTTGCGTCTCACTTGAACTTCCACGCTTGTGGTGCCTACCTTGTGGCACAAGGCGAACTCGTGCAGCAGTGGATTCTTTAACAGACTCATCTGTGCTGCTACGACGGCGATGTTCTCCTTCACATACAAAATCTGGGTCTCTGTCAACATTGTCCATACCCTCCTCCTCTTCCATCTCCTCAAACTCGTCATATGTGATTGTGGGCCGCCGCCGTGGAGTAGAGCTCCCCAGAACAACCTCTGCACAGCTCACTCCAACATCGTCTTCCAGATTTTCTCGGCCGACCTCCTGCCCAACTTGCTCTGGGATTTGGGTTTCACAGTCCTCGGACTCGCCTTGCATTTCAGTGCGCGGTGCATTTACCACAGTAAATGGTTGTGAATCCGGGCACAACATTTCTGGCTGTTCCATTGACCTTTGAAAGGTGGAAGTTTGTTGGGCTGGGAATAGCTCCTGCGAATACCCCATTGTGTCCTGAGGAAATTCTTCGGACTGGTTATTTGGCAGTTGTGTGCGTGGTGTAGCTGCCGGTTGTGTCAGCTTTGTGCCCACTGGCTCCTTGTAACTGGCTGAGGACTCGGACCTCGTGCGTGATGTGCTGGTGCTGCTTAACCCCCTGCTGGACGCTTGAGAGGTCATCCAATTAATTATCTGGTCCTGTTCTTTTGGATTTGTGAGGGTTGATTTCCTGGACAACATGGGCCGTATTGAGTGGGTTTTCTTCGGTGCTCCACTGTGGCCTGTACGTGAACCGTCAGGGGAAACACCTCTTCCCTTGCCCCTCCCTCTTTCACAGGATTTCTTCTTCATTTCACTTATCCTTAAAGTACACGCTGACTGGCAGCAATACAGTGGCAGTACAGAAATGCTATACAGTGGTTGGTGAGCGGTGTATTACTTTTCCCAGCAGCGACACAGAGCACAATGCTATACAGTGGTGGATGAGCGGTGTACTACTGTTCCCAGCAGCGACACAGAGCACAATGCTATACAGTGGTTGGTGAGCGGTGTACTACTGTTCCCAGCAGCGACACAGAGCACAATGCTATACAGTGGTGGGTGAGCGGTGTACTACTGTTCCCAGCAGAGACACAGAGCACAATGCTATATAGTGGTGGTTGAGCGGTGTACTACTGTTCCCAGCAGAGACACAGAGCACAATGCTATACAGTGGTGGGTGAGCGGTGTACTACTGTTCCCAGCAGCGACACAGAGCACAATGCTATACAGTGGTGGGTGAGCGGTGTACTACTGTTCCCAGCAGCGACACAGAGCACAATGCTATACAGTGGTGGGTGAGCGGTGTACTACTGTTCCCAGCAGCGACACAGAGCACAATACTATACAGTGGTGGGTGAGCGGTGTGCTACTGTTCCCAGCAGCGACACAGAGCACAATGCTATACAGTGGTTGGTGAGCGGTGTACTACTGTTCCCAGCAGCGACACAGAGCACAATGCTATACAGTGGTTGGTGAGCGGTGTACTACTGTTCCCAGCAGCGACACAGAGCACAATGCTATACAGTGGTGGGTGAGCGGTGTACTACTGTTCCCAGCAGAGACACAGAGCACAATGCTATACAGTGGTGGTTGAGCGGTGTACTACTGTTCCCAGCAGCGACACAGAGCACAATGCTATACAGTGGTTGGTGAGCGGTGTACTACTGTTCCCAGCAGCGACACAGAGCACAATGCTTTACAGTGGTTGGTGAGCGGTGTACTACTGTTCCCAGCAGCGACACAGAGCACAATACTATACAGTGGTGGGTGAGCGGTGTACTACTATTCCCAGCAGCGACACAGAGCACAATGCTATACAGTGGTGGGTAAGCGGTGTACTACTATTCTCAGCAGCGACACAGAGCACAATACTATACAGTGGTGGGTGAGCGGTGTACTACTGTTCCCAGCAGCGACACAGAGCACAATGCTATACAGTGGTGGGTGAGTGGTATACTACTATTCCCAGCAGCGACACAGAGCACAATGCTATACAGTGGTGGGTGAGCGGTGTACTACTATTCCCAGCAGCGACACAGAGCACAATGCTATACAGTGGTGGGTGAGCGGTGTACTACTGTTCCCAGCAGCGACACAGAGCACAATGCTATACAGTGGTGGGTGAGCGGTGTACTACTGTTCCCAGCAGAGACACAGAGCACAATGCTATACAGTGGTGGTTGAGCGGTGTACTACTGTTCCCAGCAGCGACACAGAGCACAATGCTATACAGAGGTTGGTGAGCGGTGTACTACTGTTCCCAGCAGCGACACAGAGCACAATGCTATAGAGTGGTGGGTGAGCGGTGTACTACTGTTCCCAGCAGAGACACAGAGTGGCAGTAAACACAATGCTATACAGTGGTGGGTGAGCGGTGTACACAGAGTGGCAGTAAACACAATGCTATATAGTGTGGGTGAGCGGTGTACTACTGTTCCCAGCAGTGACACAATGACTGGGGGGACCCTGGCTAGCCTGGCTGGAGAGAGAACTACCCTGCCTGCCTACCCAAAGCTAAACCCACAGACAAATGGCGGAGAAATGACGTGGATCGGGTATTTATTTACCTGAACCACGTGACCCGTTCGGCCAATCAGAGCGCGTTCGGGTCCGAACAACGTGACCCGTTCGGCCAATTACAGCGCTAGCCGAATGTTCGGGGAATGTTCGGCCATGCGCTCTTAGTTCGGCCATATGGCCGAACGGTTTAGCCGAACACCATCGGTTGTTCGGCCGAACTCGAACATCACCCGAACAGGGTGATGTTCTGCAGAACCCGAACAGTGGTGAACACTGTTCGCCCAACACTACTCCCCACCACCAGAGGTGAGTGGGATACGGAGGCTGACATTTATTTCCTTTTAAACAATGTTAATTGCCTGGCAGTGCTGCTAAGCCTCTGCCTCTAATACTTTTAGCCACAGACCCTGAACAAGCATGCAGATTATCCATATGCTAGGTGGGTGAGTCAGACACTACTGAACAGAAAGATCATCAGGATGTCAGGCAACTGGTATTGTTTAAAGCAACAGGGACAGCCATACTATCCCAGGAAGAAAAAAAACACAACATATATAAGTAGATAAATACTTGTTCTGCTTAACACATGTATTATACTGTCCACGGTTTGATTTTTATATAGTAAATAAAAAGAAAACTGTTCCTGGCATTTTCCTTTTTTACTTCTTGAGACTGAAGTCAATCCTGATGTCCTTTCTTCCCTTACTTTATTTTTCTCCTAGAAACGGCACTGTCATATATAGCTTGCTTTGTAAACACATGTGAGCAAGGCATACATCATATTTCAGCAAGTTTTCCCTTCTCAACATCTTGTCACACTGAACTACTCTCAGCCAATCAGTGAGGAGCAGGAATTTGAGATGGGAGATGAGTTTCCTTCTCCCCGGCAATGTACCAAATAGAGCCAGGCTGACTGAGATAAGATTTATTACAGCATAAACATTTATGATTAGATTGGAATGCTTGCTATGCAGAGACAGGTTGCAGGCTGCATAATAAACACAGAGCAGTGGGTAAATGGAACTTGATTTAGTGGCTGACAATCCTGCTTTAAAGAGAACCCGAGGTGGGTTTGAAGAATATTATCTGCATACAGAGGCTGGATCTGCCTCTACAGCCCAGCCTTTGTTGCTATCCCAAACCCCCCTAAGGTCCCCCTGCACTCTGCAATCCCTCATAAATCACAGCCATGCTGCTGACAAACAGCTTGTTAGAGCTGGCTGTGTTTATCTCTATAGTGTCAGTCTGCTGCTCTCCCCGCCTCCTGCAGAACTCCAGTCCTCGCTTGCATCCCTTCCCTCCCTGCTGATTGGAGGGAAGAGACGGGGGCAGGGACCGGAGCTATGCAGGAGGCGGGGGAGCAGCTGAGACTGACACTACAGATGTAAACACAGCCTCACAGCACGGCTGTGATTTATGAGGGATTGCTGAGTGCAGGGGGACCTTAGTGGGGTTTGGGATAGCAACAGAGGCTGAGCTGTATAAGCAGATCCAGCCTCTGTATGCAGATAACATTCTTTAAACACACCTCGGGTTCTCTTTAAAAGGTAATTAATATGGCAGCCTCCATATTGTTTCTCACCTCGGTTTTCCTTTAACCACTTAATGACAATGTATCGTATTAAAACATCATGTTTGAGCCTGTTAACGGCAACACAACATTTTAATACGTTGCTTGTTCCCGCCGCCGCTCAGCACATGTGCACTCTGCTACCGATGCCGTTTCCGTCGGGATTCTGTGTTCACTAGCGCCATCTTGTGGCCAAAAAAAGTAAAATTACACATACAGGCACATACATACATACACAATATCAATAAAATTAATTATTAATTAATAATTAATAACTTACACTTCCAAAGCCCCCCCCCCCCTAAAAAAAAAAAAAACACTTCTAAAAAAATAAATCAGTTTAAACATAAATAGTTGCCTTATGCTGGGGATACACGGTACGTTTCTGTACCGTGTATCGACCAGCTGATCCGGCCAGCTGATAATATTCAGCTGGCCCGATCAAGCCGCTCGACTCCCGCCCGCGCGATCCCCGCCCGCGGACAATGGCAGGGAATCGAGCGCTGATAAGGAAGCGCCGGCGGGGACGAGCGGCAATCGATCCTCGCGGACGAGCGGGGACGCGGCTCGGGTCGATCCGGCGGCTAATCGACCGTCGGATCGACCCGTGTATTCCCAGCATTAGAGACTCAGCTTTTTTAACCCATTCAGGTTCCGTCGTTTTCACGTGAGAAATGTTCACGTCCCATTCATTAGCCTATAACTTTATCACTACTTATCACAATGAACTGATCTATATCTTGTTTTTTCCACCACCAATTAGGCTTTCTTTGGGGGGTACATTTTGCTAAGAGCCACTTTACTGTAAAGGCATTTTAACAGGAAGAATAAGAAAAAAATGGGAAAATTCATTATTTCTCAGTTTTCCGCCATTATAGTTTTAAAATAATACATGCCTCCATAATTAAAACTCACGTATTGTATTTGCCCATATGTCCCGGTTATTACACTGTTAAAATGATGTCCCTATCACAATGTATGGCGACAATATTTTATTTGGAAATAAAGGTGCATTTTTTCCGTTTTGCATCTATCACTATTTACAAGTTTAAAATAAAATAAAAAAAAAATAGAAATATTTCATCTTTACATTGATATTTAAAAAGTTTAGACCCTTAGGTAAATATTTACATGTTTTTTTTTTATTGTAATGTTTTTTTTTATAGTAAACATTTTATTTGGGTAGTTTTGGGAGGGTGGGAGGTAAACAATAGGTTTGTAATGTAAATGTGTGTTGATTTTCATTTTTTTTAATTTTCAGTTGTAGTATTACTTTTTGGCCACAAGATGGCGGCCATGAGTTTGTTTACATGACGTCACTCTAAGCGTAACACATGCTTAGAGTGACACATCGGGGAGGGAACAGCCAGAAAAGGCGCAGCTTCCGAGAGAAGCTGTCGCTTTTTCAGCGGGGGAGAGGAATCAGTGATCGGGCACCGTAGCCAGATTCACTGATTGTCTGGCTACCAAATCCGCGTCCGGGAGCGCGCGTGCACGTGCGCGATCGGCCGTGGGAGCGCGCGATAGCGCGCATGGTTCCTGGACGTAGTTTCTACGTCCAGGAACCAAAATAGGTTAATCTATATTTTATGAGATAAAATTACTTTTACTTTACTATATAGGGGCTTGTAATTATGGACCGGACAAAAAAAAACAAAAAAAACCCCCAGAAAAATAACACCTATATTTCAAGATAATATATTGTCACCATACATTGTGATAGGGAAATAATTTAAACGGTTTGATAATCGGGACAACTGAGCAAATAGAATGTGTCAGTTTTATCCACAGGAGAACGTTTAATTTGAAAACTATAATGGCTGAAAACTGAGAAATAATTATTTTTTTCCATTATTTTGGTATTTTTCCCATTTAAAACGGATTTAGAAAAAAAAAAAATCTTAGCAAAATGTACTACCTTCAGAAAGCCTAATTGGTGGCGAAAAAAAACGAGGTATAGATCATTTTGTTGTGACAAGTAGTAATAAAGTTATTAGGGAATAAAAAGGAGGAGCACTGACAGATGAAAATTGCTCTGGTCCATTGGGATGAACTGGTTAATAATGCGTATAAAATAAAATGTCTTTATTTTGAGCATATTCTGTAGCATTCATCAGATAAGTACTGTATTTAGCTTCATGAAAGATCAGATCAATTCTGGAGATGAGCCAAGGGGAAGGTTGGCAATACATCAGTTATTCATAGCGGATTGTACAGTCTGGTGGATGGTATGCTGGCACTTTCCTTTCACTTGGGCAGCCACCTTACTTTGCTGCTTCTAAATCACAAAACGTCCTGCTGTGTTTATAGAAAGCGCGGGTGATGACGGTTCTGTGAGGCTGCGATGGCAGGCCTGGAGGAGAGTCAACAAGCAGTTTCAGCAAACACTAAGCCTTCTATTTTTCCAAGCTGTGAGTTTAGCCAAGAATTCCTGATGAACTGGGTTGGGTCATGCCCTGGTTCGTGTTTAAGGGTAAAAAACAAAATAAAGTGATGTCTTTTTCCTTCAAAGCTTCATCCTTCACAAACATCCTGGCCGTGCGTGCGGTCACACACGTCACAATGGGCAGCACATAATTGTGGTTCCACTTGGATTGTGTCATCTCCTTGTGTCACATGAAGCTCTGACATACAGTTCACATTCCAAACCTCCAACAGAGATTGTGAACACACTCCCATCCACAGGCTGGTGCGCCTTTCCTGCCTTATCGCCACACTCCTGTTCTCTGTGCTGTGCTGACTGCCTGGCTCCTATTTATAGATCAGCGAGGACCCAGCACTAGACGAGGCAATTTCTAATAGCAAGTTACATAAGTAAATAGGAACAGAAGCAAGATGGTGAACGAAATGCCTTTGAGGGCCCGTTCACACTAGAGCGTTTTGCCGCGATTTCGTCAAAACGCACAAACGCTAGCGCTTTTTAAAAGGGCCTCACTGATAAGAAATTCCAACTATAAAACACTTTCCTAGCAGAGAATGGCTTCTGAGAGCAAGAAAGAGATAAAAAGGGGAAATTCTTATCAGCGAGGGTCACACTGTAGTCACTTCCTGTCTGAGTCAGGACTGAGTCAGCCACTTACATACCTGATATTTAACTCTTTCAGACAGAGAAAGAAAAAAAGGAACACAGCATAGTTAGGCACTGTACATACACATGTCTATCTCATCATGTCACGTCACTTCGGGTATCCTTTAAGGCATAAGATTATCTAGAGTCTGTTGGGGATTGTTGGTTCCTGTCTGCCTGAGAGAATACATTGCTTCATGTAGAGAGCTGCTGGATCCTGTAAATAAACCTAGCTCCAGGTATCTTTGTCCAATGTGGCTTAAAGGTGCTGCTGACACACTAAACACACATGGGCAGTAGAGGTTCTGAACTCAGCTGAGGTCTCTTTAAAGGAACGGACACCCTTAGAGAAAGTACGGACAACACATTTGCGGCCTTGTTTTGTATGGACTATCCATCTAAAGACCTGCAATATGTATGTATAAATACTTTTTTGAAGTGGAACTGGGGCGAGGCTGAGGCGAAAGAGGCTCCAGCCTCAGGGCGCACTGTAGGAGCGGGTGCACAACTCACTCAGATATCATTCCCCTATTGTGTTTGAAGCAGAGAGAAATAAGAAAAGGAGATACATGGCAGTGACTGCAAGCCAGATAACTAGAGATTAAGGTGTTGGGGACCCTGGAGTGACTCTTAAAGTAGCCATAGATCTAGGGATTGATGGGCAAATTTGACCAAGAGACAAATCTCTCTCTTATCGAATCCAGTAAGAGAGAGATCTATCAGCTGCCCATACATGAAATCTCTCGGGAATCAGCCTTGTCCCCCGCAAATGTCCCCTCATGCCCCCTGTATACATTACCTCTCTGCGGCCTCTGCTTGTCCCTCGCTGGCTTCCAGGATTCCTCCACTGCATGCATGTGCGCCCCACATGGCTTCCTAGTAAGGGTGTGCGTGTGTGACGTCACACAAGGCCTTACTAGTAAACCGCGTGGGGCGTGCGTGTTTGGGGAAGGGAATGCGCCCGGTGTAGCGGAGGGACAAGCGCAGACCGCGGACAGCTAATGTATACAGTTTACATGGGGCACTGGGGGGACAGTTCCATTAGGGGGACAGAACCGGGGGATTTGTTGCATTTGTCGATCGTCGGGAAATTGCATGCCATTTCTGACGCATACCCGATAGAGTGACATCTTGCATGCACGATCGAAAATGTGACCGATTTTGGTCAGACCTGCACTTGTCGGCACCGATTTTCATCCAATTCGATTATAATAATCGAACTGGATGGTCAATCGGTCCCAAGTCGCCTGAGGTATGGCCACCTTTAGTCTAATAGCAATCAGTGTGTGACGGCTGGGGTGGGAGGGAGGGAGGGGCGCACTTTGGTGTCTCAGCCTTGCTCTGTATGATCTGCTGCATTGCTGAGTACTCCATCCTATTTCTCCAGCTACTTGTGTCACACCAGTAAGTACAAATATTCTTCACTATAAACTGCTGTGTGCGTGTCTGCTCCTGATTCCACAGAACCTTATTATCCAGGGGCAACAATGGAACAATGCCGAGTCTTCTAATCCTGCGGAGGAAAGGTTCATCGCTGTGAATTCAGTGGTACCCCCACAGCACCCCTCACACATGCACTGAGCATAAACACACTTGTTTTGTATATTTGTGGAGCCCATTCTGTGTGTGAGAAATCTGGGCTCGTCGCACTGCCCTCTGTGGTCCAGGAGCCGCCACTGCCTGATCCGGTCACTTGAGGATCACCTCTGGCACTCCGCAATGGAATGCAAAGTCTTAACCTCAAAATATAACACAGAATATTCGGTTTCCTGTTTCATTTCCTGTTCTTAACATTGTTTAGCTAAGAAGATTTCACAGCACTGTACAGCATGCCAGTGTCACTGCTAGTCGCTCTGGATGAATGGCCAGGAATTGTCAGCATAAACCAAAATTTGTCACTTCAGATTACACTTCACCAGTTTAGCATGGTTGCTTTTTATATTCTTGATCTTATTAATGGTGTGCTTTATGGGGGCCTTGGGAGCTGGAAAGTACAAATACGGTGTGGTGAAAAATTTTGCGACCCCACAGATTTTGTAACTTGCCGTACAGCGCATGCTCGCTGTACAGACTGTGCATAGCTGCACATGCGCGCATCTTTAACCATTTCAGCTCGCGGGGATTTTTTACTTTATGCATCGGAGCAATTTTCACCTCCCATTCATTCACTAATAACTTTATCACTACTTATCACAATTATTGATCCATATCTTGTTTTTTCCGCCACTAATTAGGCTTTCTGTGGATGGTACATTTTGCTAAGAGCCACTTTACCGTAAATGCATTTTAACAGGATTAATAAGAAAAAAAAATCAGTATTTCTCAGTTTTCGGCCATTATAGCTTTAAAATAATCCATGCTACCATAATTAAAACCTATGTATTTTATTTGCCCGTATGTCTTGGTTATTATACCATTTAAATTTTGTCCCTATCACAATGTATGGCGCCAATATTTTATTTGGAAATAAAGGTGCATTGTTTCCATTTTGTGCCCATCACTATTTACAAGCTTATAATTAAAAAAATGTTTGTAGTATACCCCTTCAGTATACCCAGCATATTTAAAAAGTTCAGACCCTTAGGTAACTATTTATGTCTTTTTTTTTTTTTTTGTTAATTGTCATTTTTTTTTCCATTAAAAATTTTATTTGGAGAATATTTTGGTGTGGGACATAAATAGCTAATTTTTAATTTTAGTATGTGTGTAAATTGTAATATAAAAAAATGTGTAGATGTAGTTTTACTATTTGGCCACAAGATGGCCACCTTCGTTTTTGGTTTCCCTCCTTGTACTTCTCGCTAAGCGGAAGTACAAGGGGGATGCGAAAATTCTTCCGGGCAGAAGAGCTGAAGCCTCACGAGTGAGCGCTTCGGTTTTTACTGCAGGGGAAAGGGATCGGTGATCGGGAACCATGTTCCCTTTCACTGATCCCAGGGCTACCGGGGGACACCACGGGGAGGCGGGGGCGCGCTGAAGCGCGACACCGCATCAGAGCAGCCGCCCGGATGTGAGCTTTACGTCCGGGCAGCAGAAATAGTTAAAAGACCTCTGCCGCCAATATCTTAAAATTTAAAATACATGTAAACGTCAACATATACAAATAAGAAGTACGTTTCTTCCAGAGTAAAATGAGCCATAAATTACTTTTCTCCAATGTTGCTGTCACTTACAGTAAGTAGTAGAAATCTGACATTACGGACAGATTTTGGACTAGTCCATCTTCTCATGGGGGATTCTCAAGGATTTCTTTATTTTTAAAAGCACTTAGTGAATGGCAGTTGGCGTCCAACTGGCAAAAAACTGTGCAGCGAGCAAGGAGGCTGGCCAGCATCACTCTATAAATCTTTTTCAAGGAAAGTCTTTATAAAAAATAAAGGCCATGCTGAGAATCCCCTATGGAGAGATGGACTAGCCCAAAACCTGTCGGTAATGTCAGATTTCTACTACCTACTGTAAGTGACAGCAACATAGGAGAAAAGTAATGTATGGCTCATTTTACTCTGGAAGAAATGTACTTCTTATTTGTATGTGTTTTACATTTTTAAGATTTTCGCGACAGTTCCTCTTTAAGTAATCCCGGCTATAATTATTTGTAACCGCCGACACCTAATGGATGATTATCATTTTTGTTTTTTCTTTGCCAGGTTTGCAGCTGGAGGGGAGCGGTTAAGGTTAGTTAGGATTGGGGCTCTTTCATCCTAGAGGCCTTTTTCAGCGTTTTACCGCCACGGCCATAGTTGGCGTTTTCAATGGTAAAATGAAAGTCCATAGCCTTTCATTTTACCTTTCACACTTAACTCTGCGTTTTTGAGCGCTGCGTTTTGAAGCTCCCGGCACTTTTTTAGGGCTGACCGCGGCGTTTCTCATTTCATTGATGGTCATGTATTGGTGTTAAAATGCCTTAAAAACGCACCAAAACACTGACAGCCAAAGGCAGCGTTTTGGCCTTTTCTACCGCTGCCTCTAGTGTGAAAGAGTCCTTAGGCATCTCCAGGGGGTATAGTTAGGGTTAGGGATCGAGTTTGTGTGAACTGCAATGGAGACTGGACATAGATGTTAATACAAAGCCTGCATGCAGCGAGTTAGGATTACGGCATGTGATCTGTTACAACACAGTACTGTGTACAGCCCAGAGAATTGTATGGGAAGTGAGTTGACATGCAGAATTATTCTGAAACATAAGCACTTTTTTTCGTGAGCATCTGACAGGCAGTGAATTCACAACCTGTCAGCTGTGCCCGCCCACCGGCCGGACACTTACTAGCCCTCAGCACGGACGGAAGACAGGCAGCCCCCCAGAGCAGGATCATCCACCAAGCAACCTAGGCAGGTGCCTGGGGGCGTAGTGGGTGTCAAGGGGCCTCCTTCTCTGACCTCTCTACACTTCAGCTATCCAAAAAAAGAACAAGGGGGCCCCAAATCTACCCTACTACCTCACCAAGGCCCCCATTACATCTTAATACACCTCTGCCCCCCCCCCCCCTCACCCCATGGAGTTGTATCACTCAGATGTGACATGAGATGTTTTTTCACTGCATGGTAATGTGTCAGCGCTTGACACGCGTGGAGTTCAAAACTCTGCCATCTGGTGTCATTTTAATTGCACCCATACGGCAATGGTGAGCAGTAGACGGGACGCTTAACTGCTCCACATACGAGCAGTTCAGACACCCATGGAAAGGAGGCCTAAAGGATGTAGTATGAGGGTTTACACATTCTGAATACTATGAGCAGATTGTGAAGGTAAACTCTAATACTACATGGAGGTGGTAAAATTGGCCAGTGATTGGCCAATCAAAATTTAATTTGTGTATCAGGCTTAAAGAGAACCCGAGGCGGGTTTCTGGGAATGAAATCCCCATACAGAGGCTGGGTCTGTCTATAGAGCCCAGCCTCTGTTGCTATATAGATCGGCCCTTATCGCCCCCTACACAATACCCTATAAATCACAGCCGCGCTGTGCGAGCTGTGTTTACCTCGCTCCTGTCACTCTTGCGCTCCCCCCGCCTCCTGCATCGCTTCAGTCCCGCCTGCATCCTTTCCCTCCAATCAGCGGCGAGGGAAGGGACGTGGGCGGGGACCGGAGCGAGGCAGGAGGCGGGGGAGCGGCAAGACTGACAGGAGAGAGAAAAACACTGCGCGCTCTGACAAGCTGCGTGTCAGCAGCGCGGCTGTGTTTAGGGGGGTATTGCAGAGCGCAGGGGGGGCGCAGGGGGGCTTAGGGGAGAACTATATAGCAACAGAGGCTGGGCTCTATAGACAGACCCAGCCTCTGTATGGGGATTTCATTCTCAGAACCCTGCCTCAGGTTCTCTTTAAGGGTTAAGCATAAATAAGATTGGGGGTTAGAGGGCACAGAGAGTTGAAAAACGAATTGTCAGCTTAAACTGACACTCAGCAGAGAGAGGTCTGTACCAGGATTACTAGGTGCTGTGCTGTCCGTGTCTGTAGACGTGATGTCATTGAGTAATTTAAAGGACAACTGAAGTGAGAGGGATGTGGAGACTGCCATATTTATTTCATTTTAAGCAATACCTGTTGCCTGGCTGCCCTGCTGATCCTCTGCCTCTAATACCTTTAGGGCTCATTCACACTGGAGGCATTTTCTGCCTTTTTTTCACACACAGGCAATTTTAAAAATCGCCTGCCAAAAGCTTGTGCAATGAATGTCTATGAGAATGTTTATATCAGCGCGGGTCGTGCAATGAATGTCTATGAGAATGTTTATATCAGCGCGGGTCGTGCGCTGTGTGGGCAGGAAAGCGATGCGTGAACCATTTTTGAGGCCTCGATGGTAGGTATAGGAGAAATGCAACACGCTCACAAAATTGATTTGTGCAGCAATTGCGTTCGCGTTTCTAAGAATAAATACATTGTATTTATTCTTTTCCGGGTCAAAGAGTTCACTTCCTGACTTGCGTCAGTGAGTGAAAAAACGCAAATGCTCTGAACAAGTGCTTATTAAAGCACTTTACAAAAACTGCAGTGCCCACCCGAGCACCGGGAGGAGAAAAAAAACTCCTCCAAAAATGACAAACGTGAACACTAAAGTAAACGGAACGCAATGTGAATGAGGCCTGAGCCATAGACCCTGAACAAGCATGCAGCAGATCAGGTGTCTCTGACATTATTATTAGATCTGACAAGATTAGCTGCATGCTTATTTCTGGTGTGATTCAGACACTACTGCAGCCAAATAGATCAACAGAGCTGCCAGGCAACTGGTATTGTTTATAAGGAAATAAATATGGCTGCCTCTATAATCATTCTCACTTCATTTGTCCTTTAAAAGACTCAATGGTATCACGTCTAAAGTCCTTTCACATGTCTAAACCCAAACCATTACATCCGGGAAAAGTCTTGGAAATGCTGACATTTTACTTTGCACAAACACTGAACTATACCCAAGGTTGCCAAAAAGTGTATTTTAGGTATTTTTGATAGTTTCACAAAATGATAGCTGGGTGTGCACTGAAGCTGTATGATCTATTTTACATGAAATTTCCCCTGTACTGTGTTAACCTATGTATACCTACACAATCACTCTTGCCTGACAGTTCAAAGCATAGTGTTGCAGTGAGCACCACTAGCCTAGAGGGACAACAATTGGCGCACGATAGAGCAACTTCTGATGGGCGGGGTGAGTAGGATTTGCTCGGGTGTCAGACGGGCACTGAATGGCCTGGATCTTTAGATGGCGTTGGGGGCTTCTGTACACATGCTAGATTATTGCCCACTTCGGCTGTATTTAATCCAGTGTATGTCCTTAGCTTCAGCCAAGAGAACAAAACTAGATACTTCATTCTAAAAACTATCCATTTTAATGGTTTACTGTAATAGAATTTCATAATACAATACTTTCAGGGTTCTAGGGGATTGGGGCTTTCTGTACACCCCGACTTTAACTATGGTGATTATGGCCCTTAAAGAGTACTCGAGGCGGTATGTGACATGATGAGATAAACAGGTGTATGTAGGCAAAACATATTAATAACCAGACTGTTTTACTTGTTTTAATTTGCTGCCTAAAATAATAAATTTTTGGGCATGGAAGTGACAGCTTCTGAAGCCTTATAAAATTGCTCTTGTTATTTAACATTTATCTTCTGCACTGTCACCATAGCTAAAATGCTGCATCCCCGCAGCAGAACGCTGTAATTAAACCCCCTAAATCCCATGGGCAAAATGCGGGGATCGCTTCCTAGTAGAGGCAGAGCTTAGGGCTGTAGCTCTGCCTCTACTCGCGTCAATCCCCGCTGATTGCCGCCTCTCCCCACCCTTCGCAGTCTTCTTTCACTGAGAGGGGCAGGGAAGAGGCGGAGATCAGCGGGGATTGACGCTAATGGAGGCAGAGCTACAGCGCTAAGCTCTGCCTCCCCTAGGCAGCAAAATCCACGACTTTGAACGTCGTGGATTTTTGCCCTGGGATGTTGGGGGTTTAAATACAGCGTTCTGCCGCGGGGATGCAGTGTTTTAGTTACAGTGATAGTACAGAAGATAAATGTTAAATAAAAAGAGCAATTTTATAAGGCTTCAGACTCTAAGTTTTACGAATCATCTCCTAGGGCCCTTCTTCTGGCTTTTTTTATTTTCTGGCTACTTTTCAGCAGTCATGACACGATTATGAAAAGTTCTGTATCAATACCAGGAACTGCAGCACAAGCATATTTCCCTGAAGTGACAGAAGGTGTGACTCCTGGCTGCTTATCTTGTGCACCAGCCAAATACAAATCCCAAATTCACAACAATGCTATTACATAACACAGCAGCAGTGGTTCCTGTGCATCATCTAATGTTTTATACATAAGTGTCTTCACAAAACGCCCCTAAATTGACTACTGCACACAAGAGAAATAACACTGGAATGAGGCGTTAGTCCTAAACCATTTTTATCTGTTTCCCTGGAGCGAACAGTTGTCATTTTACAATCACTGAGTCCCAGGCATACCCCAGAAGTATATGGATACCCAAGTTGAAATAGGGATACCCCAGTAAGATAGGCATTCCCCAGTAGGATTGGCATATCCCAGTCGGATAGGGATAACCTAGTAGGATAGGCTTACCCTGTAGGATAGGCATAGATACCCCAGTAGGATAGGCATACCCCAGTAGGATAGGCATACCTCAGTAAAATAGGGATAACCCAGTAGGATAGGGATAACCCAGTAGGATAGGCATACCCCACTAGGATCGGCATACCCCAGAAGGACAGGGATACCCCAGTAGGATAGGCATACCCCAGTAGTATAAGGATACCCCAATAGAATAGGCATACCCCAGTAGCATAAGGATACCCCAGTAGCACAGGCGTACCCCAGTAGCATAAGGATACCCTAGTAGCACAGGCATACCCCAGTAGTATAAGGATACCCCAGTAGCACAGGCAAACCCCAGTAGCATAAGGATGCCCCAGTAGGATAGGCATACCCCAGTAAGATAGGGATACCCCAGTAGGATAGGCATACCCCAGTAGTACAGGCATACCCCAGTAGCACAGTTATACCCCAGTAGGATACGCATACCCCAATAGCACAGACATACCCCAGTAGGATAGGCATACCCCAGTAGGAAAGAGATAGCCCAGTAGGATAGGATTGGCCCAGTAGGATAGGGATAGCCCAGTAGGATAGGGATAGCCCAGTAGGATATGGATAGCCCAGTAGGATAGGGATAGCCCAGTAGGATATGGATAGCCCAGTAGGATAGGGATACCCCAGTAGGATAGGCATACCCCAGTGGCACAGGCATACCCCAGTAGGATAGGCATACCCCAGTAGGATAGGCATACCCCAGTAGGAAAGAGATAGCCCAGTAGGATAGGGATAGCCCAGTAGGATAGGGATACCCCAGTAGGATAGGCATACCCCAGTAGTATAGGGATACCCCAGTAGTACAGGCATACCCCAGTAGCACAGGCATTCCCCAGTAGGATAGGGATACCCCAGTAGGAGAGGCAGGTCACAGCATGCTAGATATGACAGGACTTGCGATTTAGGGTAATGCTGACTTATTCATCAGATGCAATCTTTCAACGCAATTTTTACAATTGAATCGTACAGAAAACTGCACAGTGTGTGGCAAAAAATCGATGTAAAACAAATATATGGCTGATTGGATCAGAAAATGTAATCAATCCGAATGTTGGATTTTACAACTCGGAATCGGAAGAGAGAAAATGCGCTTATTGACCTGTTTATGGGAACAATCAATAATTACTTCCCGATTACTTTTGATCGTAAAAACTGCGTCAAAAGATCGTATGTGATGAAAAAATTGTACATTAGTGGGCACCTTAAAACCAGTAAAATGTTCATGTGTGCAGCAGTTTTATCGTAGCTCTGTGAATACAGGAAGCAGGAGATTTGGGCGCATGAGACAAGTGGACAAAAAGGGCGCCCCATTCACTCCCATTATAAATATCGTTTAATGGGCGCCGAACAGGGAAAAAAGGGCGCCGGAGATTATTAACGTCTTACGAACGGCGCCCGGAGATTTTTAATGTTTTATAGCTGTGCTTGTGATGATTTAACTTTACAAAATGAGCCCGTGACGAATAACGTTTATAAAAATACTAAACATATTTATCCTGTTTAATTAAAACATTATTTAACATTTTAACCCTTACTGTTTGTAAAACATTATTATTCACAAAATAAAGCGATCAGTACGTAACGTAAATTGCAATATATTTTTTACAATTACTATTTGTAAAACATTTCTAAAACATTATTATCCACCCCAAAAAATTATTTCAATTTTTTTATTTAAATTTTTTATTTATTAATGTTTGTAAAACATTATTATCCATAGGGGGTCTTAGGTTTAGGCACCACCAGGGGGGGGGGGGGGTCTTAGGTTTAGGCACCACCAGGGGAGTCTTAGGTTTAGGCACCCCCAGGGGGGTCTTAGGCTTAGGCACCACCAGGGGGGTCTTAGGTTTAGGCACCACCAGGGGAGTCTTAGGTTTAGGCACCACCAGGGGGGTCTTAGGTTTAGGCACCACCAGGGGGTCTAGGGGTTAGGTACAGAGAGGGTTATGCGTGAGAGTAGGGTTAGGTACAGTTTTAGTACAATTTTAATAATACTAATCAACAGTTATTATGAATGTACTTACCATATATTAATATCATTGTTATAAACAATATTTTCACATTTTATTATGATAATAAACGATAAATCAAGATTATTCATAACAATATATAATTATAATGTTTAAACAAATATTACTGTTTTTTTAACAAACGTAATTATAAGTTTCAGTTTAGAAACAGGGAAGAATAACGTTTTAAGAATTGCTGATTTCATACACATTATTTAATCATTTATAAATTCTTAAAACACTATTTGTAAACGAAATTCTACACAATATTTTTTATAAACGATAATACTGCTTATCGTTTACACCACGCGCCCTTTTTTCCCGACGCCCTTTTTTGATGTACGCCTGAATACAAACCCTAGTGTGAACTCATAGACTCCTGCCTGTTGAGCTCCTGACAACTCGCTGAGAAACAGTTGCAAGGACATTTCACATCCAGGTGTTCTGTCTGTGCACAGTGGCTTTGATCCAATTCACGCATGCGGGTGCTTGCTCGCACACCCACACACACATGCACACGCTATGATTCTTCAGCTTACATCTAAAAATATAACCGGAAGAAACCAGTTCTCTGAAACCTGTACTAAGGAATCTTTTTCACTGAAAGGACCACTATCACAAACATTATAAAATGTAAAATACATACAAATAAGAAGTATGTTTTTTCCAGAGTAAAATGAGCCATAAATTACTTCTCTTCTATGTTGCTGTCACTTACAATACGTAGTAGAAATCTGTCAGAACTGACTTTTTGGACTAGTTTTGGACTAGATCATCTCCTTAAGGGGTATTCGCAGCATGGCCTTTATTGTTTATAAAGACACTTCCTGAAAAGGATTTATACAAAGATGCTGGCCAGCCTCCCTACTCACTGCACAGCCATTTAGGGAGTTGGAAGGAGCAACTGCCATTTACGAAGTACTTTTGAAAATAAAGAAAACTTTGAGAAACCCCCATGAGTGGATGGGCTATTCCAAATGCAGAAAGGTCCTGGATGCGGGAGCACCACGGCCAAGCCATGCATGCGCTGAAGAGCACGACTGGCTGCAACTGGCCAGTTTACCTGGTGAGATAGTGCAGGAACGGAGCAGCCGGACAGGACGGCGAGGGAACCCGCGTACCTTATGGGGTTGATGGAAGCCCAGGGTAAGTATAAATACAGCCTTTTAACACATCTCAGGTTCACTTTAACTATTAAGGCCTTTTTCACACTGAATCCATTGCATGTCGTCGTAACAAACAATATAATCGGAGCCCAACATGATGCAATGATATTTCTATAGTAGGTATGTTGCAGCGGGTCCCGTCTGAGTAACAAACTTAATGTTGTGTGTTTACCGGGCAATGTGCGCATTTACAGTAGCAATGAAGCATATTTTCATTGTACTGTATGCTTCACTATTTGGTTGCACCGCACTTCTATCGCATGTTGCAACTGTTCGTCAATGTGCACAGTGTGTGGAAGGACCCTAAAAGTATCATTTTAATAATCCGGTAGGGTCTTGGTTGTCTGGCACAGGCAGGGATTGCCTGGTGCCGGATATGTGTAATTTCCTGTAGCTTGAGTGTTCAGGTAACCGGATGCCTCAATATAATACTAACCATAATCCTGCCCCCTGAGCAAATGCAGAGCAGTGCAGTGGAAACCACTTATAGAAGCTCTGGTCCTTTTCACTTCTTGCAACTGCTGGCTGCGTTACTATATCCTCTGCACAGCTCTCAAAGGGCCTGATTCACAAAGCTTTTCTGTTAAATGAACTTATTTATTAACTTACAATGTATCTCTCCTTAAATGACTTAACACATGATTTACCTTTCCTTATCTAACTTAAATCATGGTTTAGCTCTCCTTATTTGACATCGCTCATGGTTTAGCTCTCCTTATTTGACATCGCTCATGGTTTAGCTCTCCTTATTTGACATCGCTCATGGTTTAGCTCTCCTTATTTGACATAACTATTGGTTTAGCTCTCCTTATTTGACATAACTCATGGTTTAGCTCTCATTATCTATTTATCTCATTAATTATCTCTCCTTATTTGTTATATCTCATGCACTGGCACTCCTTACAGTTAAGGTGAAAAATAAGTAACCTTTTCCGGTTTCAGCTCCAGTGGAAACGGGCCCTTAGCTATAGGGAGGGAGGCATAACCCCATGGCTCCCCCACTAACAGCTTGTTACTTAACAGCTTGTTTGTTGAGATTGCCGGTTGGTAGAGTCCTGCATAAGTGGATAACCAGGACTCTACACCAGCCTTTCTCAGCCTTTTTACCCTGGAGGAACCCTGCAAGTAATTTTTGAATCTCAAGGAACCCCTGCAAATAATTTTTGGATCTTGAGGAACCCCTGCATTATTTTGCAGGAGGCGTGGTCTTTAAAAGTAGGAGTGGCTGTTTATTTCACTACCCCCTATTACAATGTCCCTCATTATACTGTCTCATTATGCTAGTGTTTTTTTATTAATGTGCTCATTATTTTGACCCCCAATTTAGTGCTTCTTTTTACTATACCTCCTATTATAAAGTGCTATTACACTTCCCCCACGATGGTTGAAAATGCCAAGGAACTCCTGCACAGTATTCAAGGAACCCTGTGGTTCCAGGGAACCCTGGTTGAGAAAGCCTGCTCTACACTATCTTTTTTTTTTTAGTGCATGAAAATGAAATTACACTCATGTTTAAAAATGTGTGTTAAAGATGTATCAGGGCTGCACAAATGTTTTTGCAGGTTCATTTTGTTAGAATATATTTTTCCTTTTCAGTTTTGCACACAGCTACACATTTTCTAAACTGTTTTTTTTTTTTAATCCTAAACTTTGTGTTAACCAAAATTGCATTACTTTTCTAGTTTGTAATCTGCACACTGTTACTCAAGTTTTCAGTACCGGCAGCCCAGTTACTTTCCCTTTCCTGCACTAATAATTTGCTTCACAGAGCAGCAGCATATGTTGCTTGTTTTCCACACCTGTAGAAACTGAGTGGCTTCTGGAAAGCTCTGAGCCTCCCAGTGTTGACAGTGACTGGTTAAGTCGTGTGGAAAAGCGGAGCAGTTGAATTTCGATATACAACGCAGACAATCTCAAATATGTTCCATTAACCATATACTGTGTCAAAATATAGAGCTGAACGGAAGGTGCTGCCTATTCCCAGATAAAGGTGGGAATTTAACATAAAAATGTAAAATGTGTGGCAATGCTTTTGTTCTTTGTAAGGTCAACATACTGTATATGTGATTCTCATTCTGTCATTCCTGGAACTGTAACAGCTGCCATGTGTATTTTGGGACTGAACCTCTGTAGTGCATTCTCAACAGTTACCAGACGGACTCCTGCAATGTCCTCTGGCCCCGCCCTCCTCAGGGAATCCACACTGTCTGCTTTGTCTCACAAGATATGTTTTCAGAATGCAAACACAGCCACTGATTGTGTTTGAAGAACTTTGTATCTGTTCTGTATCACAGCTTGCACTTTGTATATATGGATGCAGACCTTCTCATGCAATGTCTGATTGCTGACGATACTTGGTAAATAAATAAATATCTTATGGAATTTAAATACAACAGGAAAACAGGTACCTGCTCCCTAATCATCAATTTTATCCTGCTTCCCTTAGGCCCGGTTCATAATATCAAAAACACAGTGAGTTTAGCGGACTGCAATAGAATGGACCCTTAGGGCTCTTTTCCACTAGCTGCGATCCGCTTAAAGAGAGTCTGAAGCGAGAATAAATCTCGCTTCAGACCTCAGAGTTAGCAGGGGCATGTGTGCCCCTGCTAAACCACCGCTATCCCGCGGCTTAACGGGGGTCCCTGATCCCCCAAATCCCCTCCGTAATGCGGGGGAGCGCTTCCTGGTTGGGGCAGGGCTAACCGCCGCAGCCCTGTCCCACGCGCGTCTGTCAGCGCGTATCTCCGCCTCTCCCCCGCCCCTCTCAGTCTTCCTTCACTGAGAGGGGCGGGGGAGAGGCGGCAATGCGCCGCTGATAGACGCGACTGGAGGCAGGGCTGCAGCCGTTAGCCCTGCCTCCAGGAGCGACCAAGTCTGTGACCAAGTGTCGCAGTGGGGGGTTTGGGGGTCAAGGGACCCCCGTTTAGCGGCGCTATTGCAGCGGTTTAGCAGGGGCACACGTGCCCCTGCTAACTATGAGCTCTGAAGCGAGATTTATTCTCGCTTCAGAGTCTCTTTAAAAAGTCCTTTGTGTCCTATGGGAGAAAAGCGCTTTACAAATGTTATTGTATTGTATTGTATTAACCTCCCTAGCGTTCTGGACGAGCTGAGCTCGTCCAGAGACGCTAGAGGGCACCGCTCAGGGCCCGCTCCCCGCTAGGCCGATTTTGATAATTTTTTTTTCAAACACGCAGCTAGCACTTTGCTAGCTGCGTGTTTGCCCCGATCGGCGCCGATCCGCTGCTACCTGACAGTGGCGGCTCCAGGAATTTTTTTAGGGGGTGCTAAGCAGGTGCTGGACCAATTTCCGGGGGAGCTGACGACCTGCGCGCCGCGGCAAAAAATGGGTGTGGCTACAAGGCGGAAAAATGGGCGTGGTCATGACCGGATGAGGGCGGGGCTAACTGTAATTTAAAGTGAACCCAGGGTGAGAGTGATATGGTGGCTGCCATATTTATTTCCTTTTAAACAATTCTAGTTGCCTGGAAGCCCTGCTGATCTATTTGGCTGTAGTAGTGAACTGAATTACACCAGAAACAAGCATGCAGCTAATCTTGTCAGTTCTGACAATATTGTCAGAAACCCCTGACCTGCTGCATGCTTGTTCAGGGTCTATGGTTGAAAGAATTAGAGGCAGAGGACCAACACGGCAGCCAGGCAGCTGGTATTACTTAAAAGGAGATAAATATGGCAGCCTCAATATTATTCTCACCTCGGGTTCCCTTTAAAAGTGCAACGAAAAGACAGATGGCCCAAGTATTGGTGCCCCTTTCCCCAGAAAATTCACATAATTGTGCATGTTTTCTCAAGTAAATAGACGTAATGTGCACAGATTTGAATAAAAAACATGTTCAATAACCCCAATATGCACAATCGGTAGCAGATATGGCCCCAATATGCACAATCGGTAGCAGATATGGCCCCAATATGCACAATCGGTAGCAGATATGGCCCCAATATGAACAATTGGTAGCAGATATGACCCCAATATGCACAATCGGCAGCAGATATGACCCCAATATGCACAATCGCAAGGCAGATATGACCCCAATATGCACAATCGGCAGCAGATATGACCCCAATATGCACAATCGGCAGCAGATATGACCCCAATATGCACAATCGGTAGCAGAAACGACCCCAATATGCACAATCCATAGCAGAAATGACCACAATATGCACAATCGGCAGCAGATATGACCCCAATATGCACAATCCGCAGCAGATATGACCCCAATATGCACAATCGGTAGCAGATATGACCCCAATATGCACAATCGGTAGCAGAAATGACCCCAATATGCACAATCCGTAGCAGATATGACCCCAATATGCACAATCCGTAGCAGATATGACCCCAATATGCACAATCCGTAGCAGATATGACCCCAATATGCACAATCCGTAGCAGATATGACCCCAATATGCACAATCCGTAGCAGATATGACCCCAATATGCACAATCCGTAGCAGATATGACCCCAATATGCACAATCCAGAGCAGATATGACCCCAATATGCACAATCCGTAGCAGATATGACCCCAATATGTACAATCCGTAGCAGATATGACCCCAATATGCACAATCCGTAGCAGAAATGACCCCAATATGCACAATCCGTAGCAGAAATGACCCCAATATGCACAATCCGTGGCAGAAATGACCCCAATATGCACAATCAGCACCACCTGAAAAAGAAAAGAAAAACCCATTTACTCACCTACAGCCAGAAGACCTTCTTTCCCGACCACTGGCACGACCTCCTTGTGGCGCGAAGCGCCCGCGCGCCCACAATCCTCTTCCTTCCCGATGTCACGACGAGACTTCCTGCTTGCATCCTGAGAGCAGGGCTACGGGAAAATGGCCGCCCGAAGTCTTCAGAACAGGGCTTCGGGCGGCCATCTTACCGTAGCCCTGCCTGCTGCTCCATGCTGCCGCTGTGTGAACTGACTTGGCGTCTTTTAGACGCCTGAAGTCAGTTCACTCCAGGGGGTGCTTTGGGGGTGCTTGGACAATTCTAGGGGGTGCTCGAGCACCCCCAAGCACCCCCCTGGCGCCGCCCCTGCCTGACGCGAAAGAGGCCCCCCCCCCTGCAGACCCCGTGCACAGCCTGGCCAATCGCCGCCAGGCTGCGCTTTGAGGTGGATCGGGAGTCCCAGTGATGTCACGACATCAATGACGTCACTCCGTTCGTCGCCACGGCGACGGGGGAAGCCCTAAAGGAAATCCTGTTCAGAATGGGATTTCCTTATGGGCGTGATCGTCGGCGGCGATCAGGAGGGTGGGAGTTAGAGAGGAGGAAGGGAAGAATCATGTAGCTAGTGCTAGGCTAGCTACATGTTAAGAAAAAAAAAATCGGGCGAAAAAAACGCCCAGCAGGTTAAAAAGGTGGATTGCCTGCGTGTTGCTAATTGCTATACACCGCTAGTAACATGGAAATCGTGGTGCCCCTTTTCCATTAGCGTCTTTCGATTTTTCATAATGCTACGCAATTATTGCCGCGATTGCACTTCAATGCAAAAGATAGGTTTGCAACGTAATGAAGGTGTACGGATTCATTCACATTGCTTCGTTCGAATGGATCCGTTCAGTCTGTTCCACCAAATGAACCTACAGCGTTTTTTTTTACGGATCGACAGATGAATGGCATTGACCACGGAATGGAGGGCCACTGATCAGTTTTTACACGGATCAGTTTTCCATCCGTGCCAGTGTGAACCGGGCCTAAGTGTCTCAGTGCCTTTTTTTGCCATGGGTAGGTCATTTACAACAATACAAAAGGTGCTTTGATGGGGCTTTAAAGAGAAACTGTAACCAAGGATTGAACTTCATCCCAATAAGTAGCTGATACCCCCTTTCCCATTAGATCTTTTCCTTTTCACAAACAAATCATCAGGGGGCTCTGTATGGCTGATATTGTGGTGAAACCCCTCCCACAATCTGATGTCAGGACCATTGTTCTGACATCACACTGTGGGAGCCTTGTTGCATTGTGGGAAATAACAGCTGTTTCCAATTGCCAAAAAACAAGCAGCATCTCCTTCCACAGACATCACCTGCCAGCAGTTAAGATGTCGCCATGTGCTAAATGTCAGAATGTAAATCAGGGAGAGGAAAGGATGTATGCTTAGAGCTGTCAGAGTATTGCATTGCCTCATGGGACTTGTAGTTGCACCACAGCTGGAGTGCCAAAGTTAGCCATCACTGTTCTAAAGGATCACTTGTACCTACTACCAGCAATGACAACCTTAGAGCTCAGAGGGCTGCCAGGCCAAGGCAGAGAATGCCAGCAAGGGTAGCACAGAGATAACAGCTACCCTATGAACTAAGCCACCCACAGTGGTCACCATGCAATATGGAGGCCCATATTATCCCTCCCTTCAAAGCCAGAAGTGGAACACTAGTGGACAATGGCAATATGCAGCCAATTAATTTCTTTAGTCTGCTTATGCCAGAAAGTCTCCGCCGATATATTTGCAAAAAACTGACAAATATTTACCCCACCAATGTATAGTGGGCAGTCCCACCTCATCTTTAGCAGCACATTCAATACCTACAACTAACCCGGAGACAAATATTTTTTGGGGCTTAACCTTTAACATGGTCTTTTGTCCAAAACCAGAGTAACACATGTACTGGTCGAAAGATCCAATGCTTTGTATACCGATTTATTCAGCCACCATGTTGAGATGCCGCTATCAAATGTTGATGAGCTATTTGCATTTTAGCAATAATGCAGACCACCTCCCCCATGACCGATTGTTTAATTGTGGCCCCTCATCAACCACTTAAAGGAATACTGTAGGGGGTCAGGGGAAAATGAGTTGAACTTACCCAGGGCTTCTAATGGTCCCCCGCAGAAAGTCTGAAAAACCACTGCGCCTGCATTGCCGTGGTGTCCTCGCTCTCGCCCAGTATGGTCTGTGCCTGCGCAGTACGCTCCTGGTGACAACAGCAGGAGCGAGGACACGACAATGCAGGTGCAGTGGTTTTCAGACTTTAAAGTCTGAAATTCCAGAAGTGAACCAGAGGCGGGACCGGAGCATTGGTGAGTGGCTGTGCGGGCACAGGATGTCTGCGGGGGACCTTGAGAAGCCCTGGGTAAGTTCAGCTTGTTTTACCCCGACCCCCCTACAGTATTCCTTTAAATAAAACATTTGCTAAAACTTATAGGCCAGATCAAAACGTTGCCACTGATGATTCCCTTGTCCCATTCCACGGAAGGCTAGGGATCAAGCAGTACATCCTCTGTAAAAGGTCAAGATATGGGGTAAAACTTTACAAGCTGTGCGAAAGTGGGACTGGGTAAACCTACTTTTTTAAAGATCTATGAAAGAAAGGATAGCTTGATAGAGCCAGCCAAATGTCCTCCCTACATGGGTACATGTGAGAGGATAGCCCTGGACTGACTCAGCCCTCTACCCCACCAAGAGTAATCCCTTGTACGTGGACCATTTTTATACTATTGTCCCACTCTTCAAGTTGTTATTTTCAGCTGCCTGCCTCCCCTACAATTTAAAGAGAAGAGTGATATATTCATTGTTTCCACCATCCATTCTGAGGCTACAACAATGGTGAGGTCTCGAAGAGAAAATATAGTGAAACAAGTGGCCATTGCTGAATAAATTCATGGGGGCAATAGAATTGGGTGACCGAATGCTTGGGCATTACAGGATTGATAGAAAAAGGAAGGCCTGGTATAAAAAAGTGACAATATACTTGATGCAGGTGTCCCTCCATAATGCTTTTGTCCGTCACAAGAAATCAGGCAACAGGGACACTTTTTTTTAGAATTCTAAGAGGACGGTATAACATCACTGATATACGAATCTGGACAACCTGCCACAAACTCAGGCCAACTTATTCCAGAGGAGGTCATCAGACTTCAAGGAAAGCATTTTCCTGCCCCACTTTCCTCTACTCCATCAAACCAGTATCCCCCCAAAAGGTGCAAGTTAGAAGGGACATCCAATATCAGTGCCCAGCATCAAAAGCAAGATTTTGTCTTAATCACTGCTTTCAAGTCTACCAAAGTTGTACATTATTAAGGATTTTTTTTACTCTTTCACTGCCCAGATTTTACTTTACCCATGACCTGACAACCACTCTCTGGAAGCTGACCTCTGGCAATGCTGGCAACCACTCTCTGGAAGATGACCTCTGGCATGGCTGACAACCACTCTCTGGAAGATGACCTCTGGCATTGCTGACAACCACTCTCTGGAAGCTGACCTCTGGCATGGCTGGCAACCACTCTCTGGAAGATGACCTCTGGCATGGCTGACAACCACTCTCTGGAAGATGACCTCTGGCATGGCTGGCAACCTCTCTCTGAAATATGACCTCTGGTATGGCTGATGACCACGATCTGATCTCTGGCATGACTGACGACCAGTTTCTGGCTTCCATGTTTCTACAGCTTCTACAGTGGTGGCGAGTACAAATGTATGGCCTGGTGCACACCAAAAAACGCTAGCAGATCCGCAAAGTGCTAGCAGATTTTGAAATGCTTTTTCTTATTTTTCTGTAGCGTTTCAGCTAGCATTTTGCGGTTTTGGGAAGCGTTTTTGGTGTAGTAGATTTCATGTATTGTTACAGTAAAGCTGTTACTGAACAGCTACTGTAACAAAAAACGCCTGGCAAACCGCTCTGAAGTGCCGTTTTTCAGAGCGGTTTGCGTTTTTCCTATACTTAACATTGAGGCAGAAACGCATCCGCAATCCAAAGTCTGCAGCAGCCCGGGAGTATGCGTTCCTGCAAAACGCCTCCCGCTCTGGTGTGCACCAGCCCATTGAAATACATTACCCTAGCGGATCTGCACCCGCAAGCGGATCGCAAACCGCAGCCGAACCGCTCTGGTGTGCACTAGGCCTATGTGTTTAGAGACCTTGCTATACTCCCATGTAGTATGAGTGCTTGCATACACAATCTGATCGTAGTATTCACACAATTTATTAGCTCTCATACTATGTGGAGGCATGGCCGGATTTCTGGGAAGGCCACATAGGCCATGGCCTAGGGCACCAGATAAACAAGGGGCAGCCTGTAGACAGTGGGCATTATTTGCAAGTGTCCAAACAAATAAAAGTGGTCAGGATAACTGCACTATTAGTACCAGCTGGCATCTGCCTGTGCTGTGCTACAGGCAGCTGCAGTCCGTTAACCAACCGTTTGTGAACAGTGTGTGACTAGCAAAAAGCCAGACCTTGTCCAATAACATAGCAGCAGCTGCAGGCAGTTACAGAAGGCCGGTTCTCACGTACTTGATGTGGGGGATGAAAGGACCAGGGGCCGCACCAGCAAATAATACAGAATACAGAAGGCAGCCTCTCACAGTACCCATTTCTTAATTATTGATTGGCCAGCGCTGTTACCCTGGAGACAGCAGTGGGTACAGGCCTCACTTTTACGTGTTGCTGACCCCACCCATTGTCCAATTGTGAGCCACTTTTGACTATGTGTGTGTGGTGGATAGCTCCCACCACACCCATCACCTGTAGATCACTTGATTGACCAGTTCCCCCGTGTGACGTGATTGATTCACTTCACGTTGCCATGAAGACCTCAGCACTAGCCGCAATAGTGGACACCATCGGCCCAAAATTTTTTGGGTGTCTGTGTGTGTGGAGAGAGGTGGTAGGATACAGTTTCGGTTGGGGCGGCTGGTAATAGTCGGCCTTGGGCGGTAAGAAGTACAAATCCGGCCCTGTGTGGAGGACATAATGGAAAGTGTGTACCAGGCTTAAAAAAGCCATTTAGTGAGAAAACTGGCCTTGAAAAATTTATTGGTGCCAATTGTGATTAACAGTCTGCTGTGTGCCCCAAAAGCTATCTGATTAGTTATATAGTGTATTAATTGGCAAGCAAGAAAATAGAATTTGGGGTGTTTGAGAGCTGAAGTTAAAAAAAGTAGTCCAAATGTTAAAAAATAGCAATATCTGAGTAAGCCTGAATCTCTAGTTTTCAGAATGCTGACATTTATGACTTATCGAATGTTCTAATGTTCCATGGGCTTTGATAAGAAAGAATAACACTACTATATTTGGTGAGAAAACTGGCCTTGAAAAAGCCATTGTTGCTACCTGTGGTTAACAGTCTGTTGTGGACCCAAAAAGCTATCCGATTATGTATATGGTGTATCTATGTGCCTATGTCATGTGAACTCTTTTTAGTGACAAAGTGAACCAAAAGCAATAAAATTGTTATTTTATATACTCTGTACCAAAATAAAACACCTGTAAAAAAACCCCAAAAGTGATACAGTTGAAGAAAATACAGGGTGTATTACTGTTATTTTTGCCAATAAGGGCTTGTAATTACTAGAGGGCCCAACCGTCCCGATCTCGTTGGGACTGTCACGATTTGGGGGGGCTCTCCCGCTGTCACGGTATGAGCCCCCCAAGTCCCGGCGGCAGTGGGCACCGGCAGCAGTAAAAAAAAAAAAAATGATCGAGGCGCCAGCCGCGCGTGGTATGCGGCCATATCATTACTACCTCCCTCCCTCCTTCCCTTGAGATCTGCCCCTGTGTCTCTGTTAGCAGAGTGCGCAGCGAGCGGAGCGGGCTGTCATCTTACCTGCGTCCATGCACGCATACCGATGTCCGGCTTCACTCTGCTTCCTGTGACGTCACAGGAAGCTGGATAAACACATCGGTATGCGTGCATGGATGCAGGTAAGATGACAGTCCGCTCTGCTCGCTGCGCACTCTGCTAACAGGGACACGGGGGCAGATCTCAAGGGAAGGAGGGAGGGAGGTAGTAATGATATGGCCGCATCCAGCATACCACGCGCTGCTGGCGCCTCCATTTTTTTTTTTTTTTTTTTTACTGCTGCCCACTGCCGCCGGGACTTGGATCTTTTTTGGCACCCATCCTCACCCTCCTCCCCACCCACGGGCACCCTTACCCTCCTCCCCACCCATGGGCAGGGTGTATGAGGGTATATTTAGTAAAAATAAAAAAAAATAAAAAAAAGAATAAGGGCATAAATATTAATAAAAAAAATCTTCAAAAACCGATGGTAGGCGTGTCTTGGGGGTGTGGTTGGGGGTGTGGCCAGTGTCCCGGTTTCTTAGTTTAAAATGTTGGGAGGTATGTAATTACTAATAGAGTACAATGAGAAAACAAAGATGGAAAAAACACAGTTTTTTTAAAATAATATTTTGTCTCCATACATTGTACTAGGGGCATCATTTAAATGTTTGGATAACCAGGACAAACGGGCAAATAAAAGGTGTGGCTTATCTATGGTAGGTGTAAGATCCGCTGGCCGCTCATGGCGGCGGAACGCCGAGACCCACGCTGAGGCGCAAGCCTCTGGGTCTCGGCCTGTCTCTGACGTCACTGGAGCGCATGGGGCTCAGCTTACATTGGATAAACGGCGGACACGCTCTCAGTAAGCGCTCCGCCGCTGTAAACATTAACCTCGTGTGTGCATTGAGTGTCAGCCTTTCTGCTGACACGCACTCTGTTGATTGGTTGCTTTGGATTCCTTTACTTTCTGATTGGTTAGTCCTTGTATAAATGTAAAATGAGTGCCCTCTGTCATTGCCCGTGATAGCCTATGCTGGGCTTGTTGCTGAGATTGCGCTCACACCAAGTGCTTGTCTTGCTGCCGGCTTTTGTCTGTCTCTTGACTAAGCTTCTTCCAGATTATCTTACAGTTACCGACCCGGCTTGAACCTGACCAAGCTTCCTTATTGGATTATCTGTTACCAACCCCGGCTTGTTAAAGGATTTGCATGAATGCTGCCTGGACTGACTCTGGCTTGATTGACCACACATCTTTCTAGTGATTATACTTCAGCTATTACCAGCCATCTTGCCATCATCTGGATTGCCTCAGCTTATAGGCCTCAGGTGACTATTCAGTATACTGTGTTTGCATTGCTCATTGCTGTGTTTGGCGATTGCTGTCTGCCAGGTTGTATGCTACATCTGCCGGCAGGGTATTGCAGTTTGTATTAGGCAAGAGTTTCCACCAGTGTTAGGGCTGGGCTAGGTCAGTCATATGGGCATACAGCCTGACTCATAGCAGGTGATCAGGCAAGCCTGACAGTAGGATTGTTTATGTTAAAACAATAGTGGACGGTAATGCATTTAAAATGCATAGAGAATAACAATTACAAAAAAAAAAAAAATAAATAAAATAAAAAAAAACCCAGAAAAACCTAATGTGCGGCGAAAAAAAGGATATAGATCATTTAGGTGTGATAGGTAAAGTTATTGGGGAATTAATGGGAAGAGCTTGAGATGTGAGAAAAAACTTGTGCCAAGAAAGTGATTACGGTAAAGCTCTAGAAACCCCTATCAAGCCAAAGGTATGGGGTAAGACTGTAAAACAAAATTGGGTAGAGTCCTCATATGTCAGTTTTTACTTTTTATGTATGAAGATAACAAATTTATGTTGCGTCATATATTGCACATAGGGGGAAAAAAAAGATATTCATAATATAATCCTTCTGTACAAATTATTTATTTTAAAAATATATACTTTTAATATTATTCAAGTACATTGCACGTCATAATACATGGCATAGACAAAATTGTAAATCTTATGAGTAGGTAGATACATATGTAGAATACAAAGAGCTATTTAAAGGAAAAAAAAATAAAGTGTAGCGTCAAATTGATTCTTGATTAAGGCAAAAGACCGGTCCATGACAAACATCCAAATAATTGCACTTTGTTAAAACAATAAACTATTCAAAAATTGCATCAATTTGGTGCTTGCGTCTTCCATTTTGTTTCGTGTCCTCCATGTTTCTTTTTTTCTCTCTCCAAAGAGGGTTTTTTTTTTGCTTTCAGACATCACAGCGTAAAATAGGAACACCAGACAAGAAATATTACACCATTCAATGACAATTTTGTACTTTTTTCTTTTTTTTTTAATAGTGGACAACAGAAAAAATAAAAACAAGAATAATTTCTTTTTAGCACTAACAAGTGTGAGGAATGTGGCAAGATGAAGCAGACTAGGTATTGTGTTGGTAATTAAATACAGGTATTATAAGTTATTTCTTATAGATATATGGCTTGCAAGTACAAGTGAAGCAGTACATTGTCCGTTTTTAATCTTCTATTTCCTGAGGTGTCATTAAAGGGCAGGAAGTTACTGCTTAGCCTCCATGTTTAAAAAAAGAAAAAAAAAAGTTCACATTCTTAGGTCTGACCCGTGGCAAGTACAACGAGGTTAAGAGAACATCATCTACTGACCCTGTGGAATTGTAGACTTGTGATTCAGACCAGCTGAATCCAGAAGTTGCTGTTAAAAAAAAAAAAAATTACAAAAAGTTTTCCTCTCAGACAAGCATGTGTCTCTTTCTGTGAAGGGCAAGGTGGTCCGAGCGGGAAAAGCTGCGATCACAGTCTGGGCACTGAAATGGTTTGATTCCAGTGTGTTTACGGAAATGCCGAGTCAGTTCGTCAGAGCGGGCAAACTTCCACGTGCATCCTTCCCATGTGCACTGATAAGGCTTTTCCCCTGCAGAAGAGAACAGGAAGAACATGTAAGTGTACGGAGGAGTAGATCAGTGCAAAGAACGGACGTCTCCTTCATGCACAACAATAAAACTGGGAAAAAATAGCTCAAGTCAAAAGCTAACCGGGATAAATAACACACATCTAAGCAGTTTTCAATTGTTCTAGAAAAACTTAATGCCTAAAAATGTGAACTAACCGCCCAGGACGGTCATGTAAATACACAGCTTAACAGATTTAAAGGATAACTGAAGTGAGACTGATATGGAGGCTGACATTTATTTTCTTTTAAACAATACCAGTTGCCTGGCTAGCCTTCTGATTCCCTGCCTCTAATACGTGTAGCCATAGACCCTGAACAATCATGCAGCATAACAGGGGCTTGATTCACAAAAGAGTGCCAACTTAGTTAGCACGCCTAAAAGCCCCTTAGCGCGCCTAAAGCCCTTTAGGACACGCAAAGTTTCGTGCTAAGTGAGCGCGCGCAAAGTTCAGCGCTGCGCGCAAACATCGCACCAGGTGCGACTACGACGACGCACTGGGTGCCCTTAAAACGTTGCAACGGGTGCGCCCAAAACAGTACGAGGTTTCGGGCGCACACGGTGCAACGTTTTAGAGGCACCCGGTGCGGGCGGCGGTTCGCGTGCCGCGCTAGACTTTGCGCACGATCAATAAAAGCTTTGGGCGTGCTAACTGCTTAGCACCATATTTTGCATGCCCAAAGCTTTTAGGCATGCTAACTGAGTTAGCACCCTTTTGTGAATTGAGCCCCAGGTGTTTCTTACATTATTGTCAGATCTGACATGATTAGCTGCGTGCTTGTTTCAAGTGTGTGATTCAGACAGACACTACTGCAGCCAAATAGATCAGCAGTGTTGCCAGGAAACTAGTATTGTGTAAAAGGAAATATATATGGCAGCCTCCATATTCTTCTCACTTCAGTTGTCCTTTAAGCAATGAGGTATTGGAAGAGAACATGGTTGTATAAAGCAAATGCGTCCCCTTGGATGCATTGGTGACATAAATGGGAGGCTCCTATCCTGTGATCTAGTTTGGCGCCTTTGGCACGGTGGTCATGTGAGCTTTGTGTGACCTCACATGAGCATCATGGCAGAGTCCAATATAAGTAGAGTGTGAGGATGGGGGCAGCCAAAGCGTTGTCATGTCATAGAGGGGGAAGGCAATAGGGGTGAGGAAAGGGGTGGGCAATCCTATCATTACATGTAATTGTTATAATTAGATCCTGCAATTGTTGCCTGCAAGTGCTGCAGAAGGATCCTGAAGGTTCAGGTCATGGAGTCTCTCGCTATGGCCCAGTGCACACCGAGCAGTTTTAGGAGCGATCCGCCAACCGCATTCGCCTATGAAAACGCTTGGCTAATGTATTTCAATGGGATGGTGCACACCAGCGGTTTGAGTATTCTAGCAAACCGCAAACGTGCCTCCTGCTGCACATTTGCGGTTTGCAGAAGCGTTTCAGCCTCAATGTAAAGTATAGGAAAAAAGCAAACCGCTCTGGAAAACTCTAGATCAGAGCGGTTTTCCAGGCGTTTTTGTTACAGAAGCTGTTCAGTAACAGCTTTTACGGTAACAGCATTTGTAATCTGCTACACAAAAACGCTCCCAAAAAAGCTAGGCATGTTTAGAAAACGTCTCTAAACATGCCTAGAATCGCTCTGAAATCAGCTCCAAAACCGCTAGTGTTTTGAGGATCTGCTAGCGGTTTTGGTGTGCACTGGGCCTTAGTCTCTAGATGTACCTTGAGCAAAGGGATGGCCATGAGTGGCTTTTTATATCCTTACCCAACCTGGAATGCTCAAATAAAGGCGGTAAAAGAGGAGGCCACTATGCTGGAAGGGAGGGGGGCAGGGGGTTGGGGGAAGTAATCAAGGTGCGCTTATCAAACTATTGAGCTTCCAGTGGGCAAACAATTGAAAACCATCACTGTAGTCATGTGTCCCGTATTCAAAGCTTTGCGATATGGTTTTAGGGCATTTTGTTTAGTAACTGTGGGCCATTCAGCCTATAAGGGGAGCTGAGGCTATCCTCTGCATCCAGACAAACACCCAGGGACAAGCTATTCTAGGCCCTTTTGGTTTTGATGAGATGGAAGAGGGAATACATTTACGCAGCCCAAGTCAGGTCATCTATAATCTGGCATTCAGAGGTCACTGTGTAAAGTTAAGCTATGCTGGCACATGAGTGCTCACCTGTGTGCGTTCTTCGATGTGCCTTTAAGTGGGAACTTTTTGTGTAAACTTTGTTGCAGCCATCATAATCACATCTGTGTATCCTCCTCTTCCTCTGCGTCTCCGGAGACTCGGGGGGCAATGGCCGCTTTCCTGGATGTACTATAACCGATGGGTGGTGTCTGGAAAAAACAGAGCAAAAGAAGATTTAAATAAAGTGCATCAACTAGGATAACCTAAATAAAACTCACAGATAACACTGGATAATGCAGTTAGTGAAGACGAGTACGGTAAGTAGGTTTGAATCACACACTGCCTGGCGGTGACCTGGGAGGCCTGACAGGTGGAGACGGCTGCACAGATTTCCAATAGATTTTCTGCCGAAATCTATTGGAACAAATGTATGTAGATGTGGGGCAGCAATAGATCCCTCCTGATCAGATTCTCTCAGAGAGGGATCTATCTGATCGAATCTGCTGCTTCTTCGCCCAATGTATGGGCATCTTTACTGCGTACTGGAATCCAGATCTCACTAATGACTGTGCTTTTTAAAGGGAAATGTAGCATCCACAAATAAAAAAAATAGCCTAAAAATAGTCGTCAACCCCCCCCCCTTTTTTTATTTTTGCAATCCCCCCCCCCCTTTTTTTGTAAAATAGATGCCTTTATGCCCCGATTTTGTTTTTAACATGGTCTGTGTGCCCTTACTGAACTGTGCAGTGCCAACAGAAGTGTGCGGTCTTATTTTTTTTATCAACAGTAACAAGCTTATCTCAAAATACAAATAACAGACTTCCCATTACAGATAAGGTAAAGACACTATGACCAGAAGGTAAACAACTGCCGCGCCCCCCCCCCCCCCCCTCAGTGATGGAAGCCTGTTATCTAGGTGAGGTTTGCTGTGGGAGGGACAGTAATCTGTAAAATAAGCAGTAAGTTAACACTGAGCTGGGTTGAAAAAAAAAGAAAAGGGCAAAAGTGATGTCACGTTTGGCATCACAGAGAGAATAATTAAAGATGGAAACCATCAGAAACATTCTTTTTTTTTCATATCATTTTTCTCTTAAAATCCGACAGTAAACACTAAAAACAATAGGATAGGAACAGTAAGCTAAATAAATGATTTCATATTGGATGATTTATTTTATTTTTTTTCAGTAAATTTGTAGTTTCATCCCACTTTATCTTCAGAAATGTTTCCATATTCACCCAGGATCTAATAGCTAGAAGGTAAAGAGAGGATAGAGGAAGCCCCAGGTAAGTATAAAACTGCTCCACTCCGTCTTCAGTCTCCCAGCGGCGATTGCCGCTAGGAGACTGTTAGACGCCAAAACCGCTGTGTATTTACATTGTACAGTGATCAATGGAAGCGCTGTACTTGGGAGAGCCGCGTCACTCTGCTGTCCCCCTAGGAGGCTCAGAGAGTGATCGGCTCTCATAGGCTGATGTCTCAGAGCCGATCGCTGGGATTGGCTGCCGAGGGGAGGGAGGGTAGGAAATTAATTAAATAAATAAAAATGCACAAATTTATTTAAAAAAAATGACAAACAAATAAAAATAAATAAACACAGGAGCAGCGATCAGAGCCCACCAGAAAAGGGGGGAAATCACTTGTGTGCGGAGTTGTGCGGCCCTGCAGTGAGCCCTTAAAGCTGCAGTGCTCTGAATTGTAAACAATAGGATGGTCATTAGAGGGGTGTGAACCTACGGTCCTTAAGTGGTTAAATTCACACAGAAACAACAATGATGCTGGAAGTTCTGCAATAAAAATGAATAAGAACTTTAACAGCAAAGTGATTTTCTTTTTTTTAAATCTGTAATAGATAGTATGCGTATTATTTTGTAGGCAAAAACTGCAGTCAGTGTTGCGCTGTCACACGGCGGCCTCAGGACACAAACCACAAGTACAATCTAGAAAGACCGCAAACCTAACACCTCTGTATACACTACACATCATCACAATAAGAGGGCTGTGGTTACATGCTGTGATGCAGGCAACCATAGCAACCGCTGAACAACATGTCAACTCAATTCTGCATCCCACGCCTGCATAATGTTACAGCTGAGCCTATGTATTCCTACATCTCACACGCCTTCATGTAAACAATCACACTGGTATGGTAGTTTTACATTTATTTAAGTATTTATATAGCGCCAACATATTACGCAGCTCTGTACATAGTATATTGTCTTGTCACTAACTGTACCTCAGAGGGGCTCACAATCTAATCACTACCATAATCATGTGTATGTATGTATCGTGTAGTGCATGTATCATAGTCTAGGGCCAATTTAGGGGGGAGCCATTTAACTGATCTGAATGTTTTTTGGTATGTGGGAGGAAACCACAGTGCCCAGAGGAAACCCACGCAGACATGGGGAGAACATACAAACTCCTTGCAGATGTTGACCTAGCTGGGATACGAATCAGGGACCCATCGCTGCAAGGCTAACCACTATGCCACCGTGCTGCCCACGATTCTAAGTAGAATTTGTGATTAAATATGGATGCAGCTATACCTGATCATTATCTCATTGCAAATGTGACAAACAAGGGCGTACATGACTGAAAACAATAGACTCATGTTCAGCCTACTACAGTTTCCAGGTACTTGGAGAGCTTGGGGTTGATTCACTACATTTTGATAAAGTTGGTATGCACGGTGGACAAGGTATTGGTGGAGGGCTGATGTCCTGGAGCTGGAGGAGGAAGAGTGGACTAAAAGGAATCTGGGGTCTATCTAATTTCAACAAAATAAAAGCGAATACACCTTAAATTCATTTATAGGCTATATTATACACCCCATTGGCTTGCAGAGATGTATACTGGTGGAGATGACAGATGACCAGGCCCTACCTGCTCACATAAATCCTGGTAGTGAAACTCAATTTCTGCTGAAATCTGTTGAGCATTGAATAAACAGCAAACGTTGTACTGCTCAATGCAATGATATGGGCTATCAATCCTCCCCAGCTCCTGCCCCCCCCCCCCCAGCACAGAGATCTTCCAACATGTCTAAACAGACCTTAAAGTAGATCCGAGATGAAATTTTACTCATTGCATAATTGTGTTCCTTTCCTATTGTTTATAGGGCATTCCTCAAGCCAAATACTTTTTTGTTTTAATACTCTAAATTCCCTATAAAATAAACAAGCCTCACCCACAGCTTTTCAAAGAGCCAAGGCATTTTCAGACAGTAGCAAGGACTCAAGGGAGCTCAGTCTGGGCAGGAGGAGGGGGAGGTATTACTAGCCAGAGATTTCAGAGGCAGAGGGGAGGAGGGAGAATTAGGTTTTTTTTCACAGGCTGAGTGCTGAAGATGCAGATAAGCTTGCCTGTGTGTATTCTATTCTATGGAGCTGCACTCCCCATCAGATAAAATCTTTGCAAGATGCTGCACACACAGATGCTGTACACACTCAAAAGATCATTATGTGCAAAAGATCTGTTCATGCAAAAGATCCATTCCTGCAAAATGCATTCATAGTCTATAATATCTGCAGATCCTCATACACACCTTGTTTAACAGACTTCACCTGCATATCTGGCAATCATCTGCAGATCTGAAAATCCATCCTGGTGGATCTGATCTGCAGATGATCTGCAGATAATTGTCTGTTAAACAAGGTGTGTATGAGGATCTGCAGATATCATAGACTATGAATGCATTTTGCAGGAATGGATCTTTTCCAGATAATGATCTTTTGAGCGTGTACGGGCATCTTTGTGTGCAGCATCTTGCAAAGATTTTATTTGATGGGGAGTGCAGCTCCATAGAATAGACTGTGTAGAGTATGGCTCTCCTACTACATGGAAGGGGGTAAAATTGGTCTGTGATCTTGCCTTTTCCAAAGACTTTTATCTCAAGTGTGTATGAAGCATAATGTTCACAAACAACATGGCTGTTGTCATTGTATCACAGGAAGACATAATCCTATTCTATTAAAGCTTTTTGCAGCTAGATTTAGATCTAAACTTTAGATATATAGACAAGTTACTTGTTGTAGTTAGTTTTTCATCTCAGATCTGCTTTAAATCAATAAACTGCTCAAAATCGATCAGTAATGAATGGTTTGGATAGGTTAGGACAATAGATGACATCAGAGTGGAACAATGGATATAAAGTACTGTATATAGGAGGTCTGCACTGAGTTCTTCAGCCGTAGCTGAGCTGTAGGAGATATAGACTCGGTAAAAAAAAAAAGCTCTGGGTACAAAACAGGCCATTTAGTGCCTATGTGGGAGTTTATTATTTTTCAATAATTAACAAGGCAATCTTCTTTCCCACGCAAACCAGCTCACGATTGCAAAATTTTGCTGTGGTTCAGTTTGCTTTCAGTACGTTTGTTTACATGTGTCATTTCCTACTAAAGTAATCTGAAACAGCTTTTCCCCCCTTCTCACTGAATTTAACAAACAAAAATAAAAAATCTTGGTTTTACACAGAAGAGTTCTGCAATCCCTATTCATTGGATGAAATATTTGTTATTGTCTCAGTCACTCCTTTTCAGGGCAATTAAGAGTTTCCTGTTGTGCATTGCCAATAGGAGGGTGCGGTCCCTGCTTTGTGACTGGCGTCAATTCCTAAAAGTAGAGTTCAGCCTGAGAGCCCCACCCACTGAAAGCCTTAAAAATTGGCTCCTCACATCGAAAACACGATTGCCACACCACAGGTAGAATAAACGGATGACTGAATGTACATTCCTCAGCGCCTTCTCATCTATTTCCTTGTACTAACCCAGTTTCAGCTACATTTAAATATTACAACAAAATCCTTCGGTAAGAAAACAAAACCTCTGAACAGGAAAGTACTTTTCTCTTTTTTCCTTTTCCCCAGCATACGGTCAATAGAATAATGCAAAATTCCAGACACCTGAACTTGTCTAAATAGGAACTGCTACAAAATGTATGAATTATTTCCATAACCTGCTGGGCTATGTTTAAAATGTTAAAGAGCACCTGTTTCAAGTATCCACGTGAAAGAAGCAGAAGCTCCATTCTGTAACGGAATTAAAGTGAACCGGAAGTGAGAGTGATATAAAGGCTGCCATATTTGTTTCCATTTAAACAATACCAGTTGCCTGGCAGCCCTGCTGATCTCTTTGGCTGCAGTAGTGTCTGAATAACACCAGTAACAAGTATGCAGCTAATCTTGTCAGTTCTGAGAATGTCAGGAACACCTGATCTGCTGCATGCTTGTTCAGGGTCTATGGCTGAAAGTATTAGAGGCAGAGGATCAGCAGGGCTGCCAGGCAACTGGTATTGCTTAAAAGGAAATAAATATGGCAGTCTCCATATAACTTATGTTAAGTTCACTTTAAGGCTTCTTTCACACTAAGACATTGCGTTAGGTGCTACGTTAAGGTCGCAATAACGTGCACCTAACGCAACGCATGGTGGTGGTGGCAGAGGACGTTAGCAAAGAGCCGCGTTAAACGGCTCTTTGATGTGTCCGTGATGCGTACTATAGTACGCATGCGCTGGTGGAGACCACGTGAGCAGAACACTCCGCATCACGTGGTACCGGTACCGCCAGTGACATCAGCACAGTGCAGTGAATATTAATTAGCCATGTGGCTAATCACTGTGCCTGTGCAAGCAGGCTAACGCGGCAAAGCCGCTCTAACGCCGTAGCATGCTGCACTTTAGATTGATGTGCAGCGTTACAATGTAACGCAACGTGGGCACTGTGAACAGCCCATTGCAGTTACATTGCTGTGCGTTGGGGAGCGTTACAGGCTGCACTAACGTGCGCCTGTAACGTCTCACTGTTAAAGCAGCCTAGAGGGAACCTGACATGAAAGCTGCCATATTGATCTTTTTGGTTTGGTCTGATTCAGATACCTGCCATAACATATGGTTTGTATGCTTATTCCGGGACTACTGAGAGTGTATTGGATGCGGGGATTTGTCAGCAAAACATGGATTTTTTGCTCAATATTCAGATAAGCCTGCCTCTGTGTAATGTTTACAAACAACATGGCTGCTGTCGTATCACAGGAAGAAATAATCATATTCTATTAAAGGCGTTTGCAGCTAGATTTGCTGTGTAAACTATCTAATCTTTAGATAAGATATATAGACAAGTTATACAAGTTACAGTTAGTAAGACATAGTTAGTTTTTCATCTCGGATCCGCTTTAAGGAGAAAGTTCTACTAGAATGGAACGGGGGCTGTGCTGCCCTGAGCTCTGTGCTACTTCTTGTAAAAAATATAAATAGGCTTTGAAATGGGTCCTTCCCTCTCCCTAATAATGATGCATATAAAAATAAAAAGTGTTTTGTTTAAGATTGATTAGAAATACCTTTATTTTTAGGAAAACTGCTGCTTCTCCATGAAGATCACTAAGGAGTGGGAGGTAAGACCCCGCTCACTGCCCTTCTCAATCAGGACGTGGGAGGGCATTGAGGCGAACCCCCACTCCACCCTCCTCCCACAGGGGGTCAATGAAGGTGATGAATTTGGACCACTCGGCTCTAGTATTCTGTAAACAAGAGCCACATTGTCATTGGGGGCTACAAGAAGCAGGGATGGTCACATGACTGCCAATGCTTTCCAAAAAATAAAATGTTTTTCCAATAATTTTTAAACACCGTATCATTACTATAGTGGAGGGAGGAGGGACCCATTGCATTTCTATAGCATTCAGCTAGACAAGGGCTTTAAAATAAGAGTAGGGATTCAAATTCTTCAGTCTCCAGCCAGCCCCTCCATCTCTGAGGGGGCATATATGGTGGCAATAGGTGGTCCTGCACCCAGTGACACAGCACTGCTTCTTGCAGAGTCTGGGGGCAGGCAAGGTTTTGGCTGTCATTACTGACACAATTAAGTGGACCTGCTAAAGGATCCCAGATATAGCGCTTACACAATGATTCTCTATGGGATAGTTCATATCTAATGGTGCCCATACACGATACAATAAAAACGTTCGATTTTCCCGTTTATTCGATCTAAGTGATCGAATCGAATGAAAGTTGAAAATATTTTTTTTCGATCAAGAAATTCAAAAGATTATCCTGTTTTTTCAAGAAAAATCTGATCAGACATGCTGGAAAAATCTTTGTATTCGATCTAACGGTATAATCAAGCTAAATTATCTAATCGGAAAAAAATGGAAAATTGTACCATGTATGGTTCGTTTCCGATCCGTGTAGATAAGCGGTGCTTGAGCCATTTTTGAGGCTATTTCACCTTAATAGAGGGTATAGGAAAAACGCTAAGCGCTTTGCGGAGCGATTGCGTTTTTAAGAATAAATACATTGTATGTATTCTTCTCCGGATCAAAGAGTTTACTTCCTGACTTGCGTCAGGGAGTGAATTACCGAAACGCTTGGGAAAACTGCGTCGGAAACCGGTAACCACAAAAAAGAATCGCCCACCCAAGTGCTGGGAACAGAGAAAGAAAAAAACGGCTCAAAATAAGCCCACCGTGGACGGACGCGCGAGCCGAACGCATTGTCATTTAGACAGGTAGTGAATCCACTGCCTGTCAGCCTTTTGAATAAACACTGCTTAATTAAAATGCAGCGATAAACAACACTTTATAAATTCCGCTTTCACACTGCCACTAACTTCTTGTAATGTTTATAAAACCAGTTAAAGATAAAATCTAAGGTAAAATTCACAAATTCAGTGTGCTGGCATTCATCTGCTCCTGGTGCTGTACTAGCATTCATCAGCCCCTGGTACTGTGCTAATACTCTCCAACCCCTGGTACTGTGCCAATACTCTCCAACCCCTGGCACTGTGCTAATACTCTCCAACCCCTGGTACTGTGCCAATACTCTCCAACCCCTGGTACTGTGCCAATACTCTCCAACCCCTGGTACTGTGCTAATACTCTCCAACCCCTGGTACTGTGCCAATACTCTCCAACCCCTGGTACTGTGCCAATACTCTCCAACCCCTGGTACTGTGCCAATACTCTCCAACCCCTGGTACTGTGCTAATACTCTCCAACCCCTGGTACTGTGCTAATACTCTCCAACCCCTGGTACTGTGCCAATACTCTCCAGCCCCTGGTACTGTGCTAATACTCTCCAGCCCCTGGTACTGTGTTAATACTCTCCAGCCCCTGGTACTGTGCTAATACTCTCCAACCCCTGGCATTGTGCTAATACTCTCCAGCCCCTGGAACTGTGCTAATACTCTCCAACCCCTGGCACTGTGCTAATACTCTCCAACCTCTGGTACTGTGCTAATACTCTCCAACCCCTGGTACTGTGCTAATACTCTCCAACCCCTGGAACTGTGCTAATACTCTCCAACCCCTGGCACTGTGCTAATACTCTCCAACCCCTGGCACTGTGCTAATACTCTCCAACCCCTGGCACTGTGCTAATACTCTCCAACCCCTGGCACTGTGCTAATACTCTCCAACCCCTGGCACTGTGCTAATACTCTCCAGCCCCTGGTACTGTGCTAATACTCTCCAGACCCTGGTACTGTGCTAATACTCTCCAACCCCTGGTACTGTGCTAATACTCTCCAACCCCTGGTACTGTGCTAATACTCTCCAGCCCCTGGTACTGTGCTAATACTCTCCAGCCCCTGGTACTGTGCTAATACTCTCCAGCCCCTGGTACTGTGCTAATACTCTCCAGCCCCTGGTACTGTGCTAATACTCTCCAACCCCTGGTACTGTGCTAATACTCTCCAACCCCTGGTACTGTGCTAATACTCTCCAACCCCTGGTACTGTGCTAATACTCTCCAACGCCTGGCACTGTGCTAATACTCTCCAACCCCTGGTACTGTGCTAATACTCTCCAACCCCTGGTACTGTGCTAATACTCTCCAACCCCTGGTACTGTGCTAATACTCTCCGACCCCTGGTACTGTGCTAATACTCTCCAACCCCTGGCACTGTGCTAATACTCTCCAACCCCTGGCACTGTGCTAATACTCTCCAACCCCTGGCACTGTGCTAATACTCTCCAACCCCTGGCACTGTGCTAATACTCTTGAACCCCTGGTACTGTGCTAATACTCTCCAGCCCCTGGTACTGTGCTAATACTCTCCAGTCCCTGGTACTGTGCTAATACTTTCCAGCCCCTGGTACTGTGCTAATACTCTCCAGCCCCTGGTACTGTGTTAATACTCTCCAGCCCCTGGTACTGTGCCAATACTCTCCAACCCCTGGTACTGTGCCAATACTCTCTAACCCCTGGTACTGTGCTAATACTCTCCAACCCCTGGCATTGTGCTAATACTCTCCAGCCCCTGGAACTGTGCTAATACTCTCCAACCCCTGGTACTGTGCTAATACTCTCCAACACCTGGAACTGTGCTAATACTCTCCAACCCCTGGCATTGTGCTAATACTCTCCAGCCCCTGGAACTGTGCTAATACTCTCCAACCCCTGGTACTGTGCTAATACTCTCCAACCCCTGGAACTGTGCTAATACTCTCCAACCCCTGGCACTGTGCTAATACTCTCCAACCCCTGGTACTGTGCTAATACTCTCCAGCCCCTGGTACTGTGCTAATACTCTCCAACCCTTGGTACTGTGCTAATACTCTCCAACCCCTGGTACTGTGCTAATAATCTCCAGCCCCTGGTACTGTGCTAATACTCTCCAGCCCCTGGTACTGTGCTAATACTCTCCAGCCCCTGGTACTGTGCTAATACTCTCCAACCCTTGGTACTGTGCTAATACTCTCCAACCCCTGGTACTGTGCTAATACTCTCCAACCCTTGGTACTGTGCCAATACTCTCCAACCCCTGGTACTGTTCTGGCATTTACCAGTCTCTGGTATTCTGCTAGTGCCCACCTGCCCCCAGTACTGTTGTAGTGGTCAGCCCCTGGGACTGTGCTAGTATTCACCGGCCCCCTGGAACTGAGCTAGTTATAACCGACCCCTGGTACTGCGCAAGCAAACACCGGCCCCTGTCATAGTGCCAGTACAGTACTGTGCTAGAAATCACTGGCCACTGGTACTGTGCTAGTAATCACAGGTCCCTGGTACTGTGCTAGTAATTTCCAACCACCGGTACCATGCTGGCACTCACCATCCTCTGGTACTGCGCTATTATTCACCAGCCCTTGGTACTGTGCTATAACTCTCCAGCTCCTGGTACTGTGCTAGTACTCTCCGGTCCCTTGTACTGTCCTAGTACTCTCCAGCTCGTGGTACTGTGCTAATACTCTCCGGCCCCTGGTACTGTGCTAGTACACTCCGGTTCCTTGTACTGTGCCTATACTCTCCGGGCCCTGGTACTGTGCTTATACTCTCCAGCTCGTGGTACTGTGCTAGTACTCTCCGGTCCCTGGTACTGTGTTAGTACTCTCCAGCTTGTGGTACTGTGCTAGTACTCTCCAGCCACTGGAATTGTGCTAGCGTTCACTGGCCCCTGGTACAGAAATGAATACTCATCACCTGATGGGACAAAGGCTGATAAAGTCTCTGCTTTGCAATCTGTACTATCAATACAGGCAATAGAATCATTCTGTACAGTTTGACTGTTGTCCTGGCTTAACACTGCCTCTGTGGACTAGGCAATTGAGCCCGGGGAGCATTCTCTGCTGTCATGCAGTCACGTCACATTGCCTTTGGTACATTCACACTGAGTTAAGTCAACAGATCAGTTTTCAGCTGCCTAGACCTAGCATGTGTACTCAAAGAACAACTATATTATGGTTGTAAAGACTGGGACACTTGTTGGACTGCAGCATCTGCCCCACATTCCCATGTATCCTGATTATTCCATTCAAAGCATTTATTTCTGAAAGATTACTGGGATGTGTCTCTCTTTATTACCCAGATTATAAAAACGTATACAGAAGATGTGTACATCTGTACATCACAGCCAAGAGCCCACTGGTACAAGGACCTGCTGTGCTGGTTCTACTTACTCATGGAACATTCCCTTTGGGGGCGTGCTCATTCCGGGAGACATTTGTTCGGGGTACACATCTATTGACACCGGCTCCAGTCCAGGTTCAATTTTAATGTTTTTTAGGGGAGGATTTTCATAACAGTCGGAGCCCGTCATAGACACTGCAAAAGAAACATACTGTATTATACAGCAGAACTCTTCTCTGGGCAGTACTCTAAGCCCCATGCTGTGACAACAGAACAGTGGCAATAGTGAACATTTCATATTCATCTAGAATAGAGTTCATCGCCCATGGTGTGGAATGTCCATTAAAACCACACATTCATCAAAATGCCTATATACACAACATAACATATGCCAATTCCGGTCTCTCACCGAAATTACATCTGCTGCATGCTTGCTCTAGGTCATTAGCCTCTCAGTATATTCTTTTAAAGGACAACTGAAGCAAGAGTGATATGAAGGCTGCCATATTTTTTCCTTTTAAGCAATACCAGTTGCCTGGTAGCCCTGCTGATCCTTAGCCTCTAATACTGTAAGCCATAGACACTAAACAAGCATGCAACAGATTAGAGGTTTCTGACATTGTCAGATCTGACAAGATTAGCTGCATGCTTGTTTCTCGTGCTATTCAGACACTACTGCAGCCAAACAGATCAGCAGGGCTGCCAGGCAACTGGAATTGTTTAAATAAACAAAAATATGGAAACCTACATATTCTTCTCACCTCAGTTGTCCTTTAAAATATGAGATTGTTGTAGCCTTGGAGCTAAAACCATCTTATGGTTGGTTTGCAGGACAGGTGCAACGTCCACAATACAGAACTATAGATAGATTTATATATTTGGATAGATATGTGAATCTCGATATACAATTCTCCAGTTATTGTGATCATTAGCAAGAAGTTTTGAATCAGGATGATACTATTTATTGGCTAACTTAGAGATGGATACACCGTGAGCTTTCGACTTATAAAAAGCCTTTGTCGGACTGGTTCCTGACCAGAACTGAAAAACACAGCTTATATACACTGACATACAGAGGAGAAACATTCTTGTGATCATTAGAAGGGAAGAGGCGCCCGGGTTGAATAAAAGCTTCTAAAAACAGTTTAAAAACTGTTGCTAACTGATTTTTGTCATTTGACACTGTTATTGGCCTGAGGAAGCGGGCTCAGACCCGCGAAACGTGATGCCTGTGCTAAATTCAAATCTTTTATAAGTTACATAGATTTCGTCATTGAGGTAAGACACCTCGTTATTCTTTTTTCATTGCTTTTATAAGCTTTTATTCAACCAGGGTGCCTCTTCCCTTCTAAAGTGCATAGTATACACTATGCACTTTACACAAAGTCCATACATAATCTGTTCGAGGGGTGGTGACAGAACAGCGGTGGTGTCTACCATGGTGGACATCAGTCCCCATTTTTCTTCAAGAGAGCGACCAGATTGAGGTCTATCCAGGACCACCCCAAGTGGAGTCTGGTTTATGGTCTCCACCTGCTTCCTGTGGTCGGCTGCCCCCTGCAACCCCCCTTTATGAGTAGTATCTTATTTATTTTTCATCACACCAGTTACTGACATACTGCACTACTGGGCTCCTGTTTTTTGTCTCCTATGCCTTTTCCTATAGGGTGCCAAGACCCCCCACCACATTACAGTTATTGTGATACTTACTGTGCTTACTGCTTTGACTCTCCAGATCTTCTGCTACGATGGTGGATACCATGATTGGGTGATGCTGCAGGTGGCCGTACACAAGGGGAGGCATATGAACTGGCTGTACAACTACAGGCTGTAAGAGAGGTAAGAGTGCCGGGTTCCTGTAATGTTCTCCTGGGAAGGCAGATAGTATACGGTTAATAGCCAAGGGCATTGGATAAGGTGGTACAGATGGCGGGGAGGGGGTTAGCTTTTTCATGGGCGGGCTTGAGGATGGCATGAATACAATAGGAGAGTTTCTCTTGGGCGAATGGTACTTTGCTGGAGATGGGGAGCTTCCTGTGGAGGACGGCGAATTCCTTTTGTTTGTGGTGAGATCAACCGGCTCCAATTGGAATCCAGAAAATGTCTCCGCGCTGGGGTAGAGTTTACCGTGCAGCATGCCGGGCGTCGGGTAGATGACGCTATATTTATTATTTGTCTTCAGAGGTTCCATGTAGCTGTGTTGGTATGACTACAGGAGAGAGGCAGAAAATAAAACAAGTCAAAAACACCTTCCAGAGCAAAATTCAAACAACAGTAGATAATATATACACTGTATAAAATGACTGTTTAGTTTAGGAATGCCAGCAGACACACACAACACTCAGCTTCTTCCAGATACACTGTGCTGAACCGAAAGATGGCAACTCAGACCATTAACACTAACATTGTGTAAGGTGGAATGAATCCCAATGGCTGGAGTGGGGTAATGTCAAATGTAATACTTGCACTTCATTATACAGATTCAACTTCAGCAAGTGTTTCACCACGGCCCATAGCAGACCCAGGATATGCTAAGAGCAGGACTGGGGCGCAGCTCCTTTAAGCTGCAAAGCCACATCAACAATAGTGTCAGCACAGATCAGACACCTCCATCACACTGCAAGACATACACAATGAATTGTCAGCACAGATCAGACACCTCCGTCACACTGCTAGACATACACAATGAATTGTCAGCACAGATCAGACACCTCCGTCACACTGCTAGACATACACGATCAAGTGTCAGCACAGATCAGACACCTCCATCACACTGCAAGACATACACAATGAATTGTCAGCACAGATCAGACACCTCCGTCACACTGCTAGACATACACAGTCAAGTGTCAGCACAGATCAGACACCTCCGTCACACTGCTAGACATACACAATGAATTGTCAGCACAGATCAGACACCTCCGTCACACTGCTAGACATACACGATCAAGTGTCAGCACAGATCAGACACCTCCGTCACACTGCTAGACATACACAATGAATTATCTGCACAGATCAGACACCTCCGTCACACTGCTAGACATACACAATGAATTGTCAGCACAGATCAGACACCTCCGTCACACTGCTAGACATACACAATGAATTATCTGCACAGATCAGACACCTCCGTCACACTGCTAGACATACACAATGAATTGTCAGCACAGATCAGACACCTCCGTCACACTGCTAGACATACACAGTGAATTATCTGCACAGATCAGACACCTCTGTCACACTGCTAGACATACACAATGAATTGTCAGCACAGATCAGACACCTCCGCCACACTGCTAGACATACACAATGAATTGTCAGCACAGATCAGACACCTCCATCACACTGCTAGACATACACAATGAATTATCTGCACAGATCAGACACCTCTGTCACACTGCTAGACATACACAATGAATTGTCAGCACAGATTAGACACCTCTGTCACACTGCTAGACATACACGATCAAGTGTCAGCACAGATCAGACACCTCCGTCACACTGCTAGACATACACAATGAATTGTCAGCACAGATCAGACACCTCCATCACACTGTTAGACATACACAATCACACATCAGAATTGCCATGTTGTTTAAATGGTCAGCCCTTCATCTATCAACAGGGCTGCTAACACAATAATAATGCTAACATTTGTATAGTGCTTTTCTCTATTACTACTTTTACTATGGGCGCCCTCACCAGGTCGCCCTGCAGTGTTATGGGAGTCTTGCCCAATGACTCCTTACTGAATAGATACTGTCCCCAGCCAGGATTTGTTCTCTTATACATAGACGGGACCCTCGACTTCCTCGGTAATATAAACTATTTAAACTCTGCAAACCTGAGCCTTGAGGGCGGGAATAGGCTTCTGGTGCCCGTTAAAGGGAAGCGACATGTCAAGCTTTGTTTGCAGGACTAGAGTAAGGACCAGCATATTACAGCATCATAGGATGTGGGGTGTTCTGATATTTTAGTGGAATTACAGCTGCCATCAAACAATAAAACCTCACTTCCCCCCCATGCTGTTAGCGTATACATAAAACTATGGCAGAACAGAAGCAAAGTTCCCAACCTACACTATACAAGTGAATGGAAATAGATAAGAAAAGATAAGAGCATCGAGAGGGAAATCGAGCAGAAAAACGAATCGAAAAATCAATCGGATGGAAAAGCGACCATAAAAATGCATAGTGTATTCCCAGCATAAACACGCTTTTACCAACCAATATCAGATAACTGAATAGGTCCAGGCCAGGTTTTCAGGATAATTTATGTTCTCCAATGACTTCTAGCATTGAAATCGGGCCCAGTGTCCTGTGGGTTCAGGGAGAGGTGACATGTGTATAGCAGTCTTATTGCCAGACCTTCTTGGAGGTGTGGGGTCAATACGGTTGTTTAAAAACTTGTTCCAATACCTCCTAAAAGTCTGTCTCCAAGTCTGCTTGGCATGGAACGGCAAATTCCTTTACTGCTAGATTTTATAGTTTCTTTTAAGCAAACTCTGCAAGTTTTCAAAGTGTGAAGTCACCAATGTTTCCCCGCCAGCCAAGGTTTTTACTTTAAACTCTTTCGAATGGCACCATCTAGGCGGTAATATACGTAGATCGGCAGCGTTCGCAGCACTTCTGTAAAAAGGGAGGAATTTTATTCTTAGCGAGCCACCTCTCTGCTGTAAGGTGAAACTTTCACAATACAATGGATATTTCCATAGCGCTAGTGTGATGCAGTAATTGCGTTATTACGAGATGAAATCTAGTCACATAAAGCTGCGTGCCAAGAACCACACCACAGCTTTTGGCAGGCATTTAATGGTACAGAACAGTCTTCCAGATTGTTTTTTTCTTCTCACTTTTAATTTTGAATAGAGCGTCTCTGCCTGGCCAAATGCTAAACATTAACTTTGTCTACCATCTGTTTCCCCTATCAGTTCGTCATTATGTCTGTAGATTTGTAGAACAAAACCGCACCAATCACCTCAATGTCTTGGATTAGGAGAGGGAAGTGGAGCTATCGGGAGGCCGGCGGCGAGCTTTTATGGCTGTGTTACATGCAGTGCCCTCAAAGACGAGTAGCATGTGATGATGAGATTACCCTGAATCGCTGCCCTCTGCTGAGAGGCTGAACCTGATCACGGAAATAAGTCCCTCCACCCCGGGCCCTGCCCGCTGAGGAGAGTACAGGAAAGTTTAAGCCTCTTGGCACACAAAGTGTTGGACTTGCAGTCACTAGGAAAGTGGAGACTGTTGTTTTAGCTACACAGGCTAAGCACTATAAACACTTTACAATGTATCCTCAGAGCTTCTATTTGGCCAAAATGAAAAATGTGTAAAAAAATAAAATACACAAAATACAACATTGCAGCCCAACAGCCCATACAGATCTGTGCATTATACATTCTATGCACACAAATATACCTATAGTGATTAATTGCAGAGGGTGTAAAAAAAAAAAATCTTGAAGTCACTCTTTCACATCAGCTAGATGCCCATAACCAAATCATGTGGAAGCAGGAAACTGTCAGTTCTGTATCACATGACTCCAGCATCACATGACAAGCTAACGATAACGTTGCAGCAAGAGAACCTGAGATAGTCTGCTTCCTTCTTCCACTCTAACTTGCATCCTGTAGATTCTATTTACTTTGTCAGATTTCCTTAGCCTCACATGAACCCTCGACTTAAAGGAGTCATCAGGCTATTCACCCTACTCTCTGATCTACTTACCTGGGGCTTACTCCAGCCCTTTGTAGCTGACATATCCCATGCCACAGATCAGCTCTCAGCCGCCTGCGCAGTACAGACAACGTGGACTTGATTGACTGTGTCGCTCACGTAGGCGCAGTAGAGGACGGCCTGGCAAGACACCGCTGGGAACCCCGGGCTGGCAGCTTAGAGCGGAGCTGCGGCGTTGGACATGTAAGCTGCAAGGGGCTGGAGGAAGCCGAAGGTAAGTAGATAAGGGGGAAGAATAAATAGCCTGATGACTCCTATAAAGGGAACCTGAGGTAAGAGGGATATGAAGGCTGACGTATTTATTTCCTTCCTAAATAATGTACATTGGGCTCGATTCACAAAGCGGTGCTAACCCAGTTAGAGACTTTAGGCATGATAACCATTGCACCATGTCTGGCTGTACTGCTGATCTTCTGCCTTTAATACTTTAAGCCATAGACCCTGAACAAGCATGAGGGTCAGATTTCTATGACAAATCTGACAATATTAGCTGCATGTGTGTTTCAGGTGTGTGATTCAGACACTACTGCAACCAAAAAGATCAGCAGAACTGCCAGGCAACTGGTATGGTTTCAAAGCAAATAAATATGGCAGCTTCCATAGGTTTCACACCTTGGATTCCTTTTAAAACAACAACATCCAACAAAGTGAAAACAAATTTTATATCATCTCCACAGGTCTGGAGAAACAGGAACACTACTACTGGACTTGGAGGCAAAAGGTCTTCACGTGTTCTAAAACTGGTGGCGTCCAGCATTACCAAATCACTAGAGATCCATCATAGTTGCTGTGAGGGTGATCACACAGGCAGGTTGACCCCAGAGGAATGTATGACTGGAACATTTGATTACATTTTTTCTCAGAAAAGCTAAAATGTGTTCTCATAAGTTTCCATGATGTCAAACAGTAACTTGTTTGGGTATGTTCATTCCACCAGGGTGCTCAGTAAACCACTAACAAGCTCCTGGGCAATCTTCTTCTGAAGTTTGAAATCCAGCTTCTATGTGATACTGCAGCTCTACAGTATTGAGTAGTGTCTGGTGGCAAAAACTGCTCCTGGAAGTGGAAGGTGTTGTGGTGATTTCTGATGCCAGAAGAGCATTGGATCGGGTCTATGGAGGTAAGGTTTACATTCACCTTACCCCCAATATCTTTATTATACATTCTTATGAATGGGCAGAAAAGAACAACGAATCTAATGCAAAATATAAACCCCGTGGGACTTTTTTCAAGACACTGGCCACAGATATATGGGGTCAACTACATGGCCAGGCACAAAGTGACTGTACTCAGGGCCTACTGGGTAACGACCGCTATAGAAACAGGTGTACTTAGTTTAGTCAAGCAAAATCTGCCTCTGTTATAGAGAGGTGAAGCCACCTGTAGACCCCGCCCACACCTCTGTCACTTTCACAAAAGTGGATCTCTGTCGGGTGAACTCGAATGTGACACTCCTGATCGGGCCAAAAGTAGCCAATTCAGGTGACTGTCATCTCTATTCTGTGAGCACTTTAATGCTGGGCATACACGGCTCGATTTTTGCCGCTCGATTCCGCGCCCGATCGTCTTTCACGCTCGATTCTGCAGGCGATTCTCTTATCTTCCGATCGATTCTTTTATCTTTTCCCATTGTCCTCCATGCAGAATCGAGCGCGGAAACTATCGGGCGGGAGATCGGACATGTCGGAAATTATCTATCAAGCCATCTAAATGGCTCAGAATTGAGCCGTGTATTCCCAACATAAGACTGCAACAGGCATGACCAAACTTTGAAAAAAAAAATAAGCCTATTGATAATCAAAACAACAGAATATGGAGCAACGTACTCCGGTTTGGTGACTAGTCAAGTATTACATAGTGTAAAAACACCATATAGTAATTTCCCTGTAAAAGAAACCTGCTTCTAGAGCAGAAAGATTCTGGTACTTCTCGGACTTCTCATTTTTCTGTGCTCCTCAGTGATCCATTGGCTGTCTAGAATTTCCTCTGCCTTCTGATGTCAGACAGAATCCCATTTTGATCTACGATTTCCCCTTCCACAAGAGTGTTTACACAAATCATAAACAGCACACATACGAATCTGGAGTCATGAGCGCATCGTGTACAGGAAGCCAAACACCATCATTCTCGCATATCCACTGAGTCATTCCAAGGTGTCAGATATCTGGCTTTTTTTTTTTTTGTCTAGCGGCAAGAAGTCTGCAAAAGTCTGAATAAGCAATGTGAAGTCACTAGTGGATGTATTCCAACCTGACTGCTGTACCTCAGAGACATCAGGGCTACAAAGAGCTACGGCAGTGTACAGAGAACAGGAATCATCCCAAACAAAGAGGAATATAGACAACGGTCATTAATGGTTCATAATAATTATTCATCCTTAGGTAGGAGGAATTCACTAATTATCATTTATTCTGGTCAGCAACCTACTGAGTTGTGACGTTTTCAGATGAGCATGGAAGCCAACAAGGGCAGATTTCATATTTCGATCATTCTGTAAGGATGTAAAGGCTGCATGGGTCTCATACAGGTTTCAACACACGGAACAAGACTTTCAGCAAATGGCAAGTTCATGTCAAAAAGTATGGGCAGATTGCAAAATATAGCTGTGTCCTTTCCCAAGGCATAACAGCACAGTTTCACCAATATTAATAAAAGCCTAAATACCTCTTCCAAACCACCAAATCATGGTCACATGACATGTGAATAGTGGTATGAGTGGTATGATATGCCGTGTGACTAGCTGGTAGGGGACTATCCTTGGTGTAGTGATATGAAATGCTGTGCGACTAGCTGAAAGGGGACCATCCTCAGTGTAGTGGTACGATATGCTGTGTGACTAGCTGCTAGGGGACTATCCTTGATGTAGTGGTAAGATATGCTGTGTGACTAGCTGCTAGGGGACTATCCTTGATGTAGTGGTAAGATATGCTGTGTGACTAGCTGCTGGGGGACTATCCTTGATGTAGTGGTAAGATATGCTGTGTGACTAGCTGCTAGGGGACTATCCTTGATGTAGTGGTACGATATGCTGTGTGACTAGCTGCTATGGGACTATCCTTGATGTAGTGGTACGATATGCTGTGCGACTAGCTGCTAGGGGACTATCCTTGATGTAGTGGTATGATATGCTGTGTGACTAGCTGCTATGGGACTATCCTTGATGTAGTGGTACGATATGCTGTGCGACTAGCTGCTAGGGGACTATCCTTGATGTAGTGGTATGATATGCTGTGTGACTAGCTGCTATGGGACTATCCTTGATGTCGTGGTACAATATGCTGTGTGACTAGCTGCTAGGGGACTATCCTTGATGTAGTGGTAAGATATGCTGTGCGACTAGCTGCTATGGGACTATTCTTGATGTCGTGGTACAATATGCTGTGTGACTAGCTGCTAGGGGACTATCCTTGATGTAGTGGTATGATATGCTGTGTGACTAGCTGCTAGGGGACTACCCTTGATGTAGTGGTATGATATGCTGTGTGACTAGCTGCTATGGGACTATCCTTGATGTAGTGGTAAGATATGCTGTGTGACTAGCTGCTATGGGACTATCCTTGATGTAGTGGTACGATATGCTGTGTGACTAGCTGCTATGGGACTATTCTTGATGTAGTGGTAAGATATGCTGTGTGACTAGCTGCTAGGGGACTATCCTTGATGTCGTGGTACAATATGCTGTGTGACTAGCTGCTAGGGGACTATCCTTGATGTAGTGGTATGATATGCTGTGTGACTAGCTGCTAGGGGACTATCCTTGATGTAGTGGTATGATATGCTGTGTGACTAGCTGCTATGGGACTATCCTTGATGTAGTGGTATGATATGCTGTGTGACTAGCTGCTAGGGGACTATCCTTGATGTAGTGGTATGATATGCTGTGTGACTAGCTGCTAGGGGACTATCCTTGATGTAGTGGTGCACAGAGAACTACAGTTCAGAAAACAGACAACAAACAGATCTTATTTTATATATTAGGATCCGGTCACACTTGTCAGTCTGCAGTGGATCCATTGGATTTGCTGTGGTAAGCGGGACGCACTTCTGTGCTGTCCGCGATTCTTCTGGAAGAGCGGATGAGTCCCCATATAGCCTATGGTTGAAATGCATCAACCGGACCCCAACGGAGCATCAGAGCGAACACTACACTGTCCACTCCAACTGGCTGCTCAAGGTCCGGCCCAAGTGGAAACCCAGCAGGGCTGGATTACACTAAACACTGCCAAATTGGTACGTTTTAACTGATCAGTTGCTTTGTAGCAGTGCACTGTGACAAAGCAGTCAGTTAAAAAGCGTTGATGTGAACTGACCCAAAGGTAAACTTGGATATTACCTTCACCTGAGCTGCACATCAGTTGTCTACCAATTATAACTGATAGCAACTGATTCAATGCAAACCAGGCCTTACTGGTTGCTATGGACTACAGCACTAATGCTGGGCATACACTGGTCAATCCGGCGGCTGATCGACTCCTGCCGCGTCCCCGCTTGTCCACGCGGATCGATTCCCGGCGGGGATTGAGTGGGGAATCTATCCGGCAGGTCATCGGACCTGTCGGATATTATCAATCGAGCCATCAGCGTCTCGATTGATAAGAAAGTACACTGCCGTGTATGCCCAGCATTAGACGCAACTGCCACTTGAACAGATGCAAAATAGACACAGTAAGCGCTCCATCCATTTTGCATCTGCTCTACGCCGCCCTCTCAGTGCCCGACTGTCATGGTCGCCACTCACGTGTCCCACAGCCGATCGCCGCTGCTCGGTCCCTCTATGTACCCAGCCTGGAGGCTGGCAGGAGCATGGGGCTCTCCATAGGCTGCATTAGACCAATTCTCTCTAGCACTAGGGAGAATTTTCATTGGCCCACCATAAACCAATGAGAATTCTCCCTGTTGCAGAGTATTCCCATTGGTCTTTTGCAGCCCAATGGAGATCTCCATGCTTCTGCCCTGTGTACAGGGAGCGAGCGGCGGTGGGACGTGTAGTCTGGGGCAGATGCGTTATCACCATAGGCTATATGTGGGGAACGCATCCATCTGCCCAGGATTATAGTGGACTACACAGAAGTGCGGCCCACTTACAGAAACGGATCCCACAGATCCAATGCAGAGTGACAAGTGTGATCGGCTCCTATATATAAAATAGGAGCCGCTCACTGTGAGTTTAGCGATGAGCTGTCCATTCTCTGCTCAAGTGGGAACACAGCCTCAGTGTTTTGCCTCGTGTCTCCCCCCTCTCATCCGGGTGACCAGCAGCTTCTGCGATTTAGCTCCGCTTGATCTAGCTGAAGTCTAACCACAGGGACACAGGGAGCTGTAAATCTGCATATTAATTACCTTCCCCTTCAAAAGCGAATTGATAGAAGATTAAATCACAGTGACTTCAGCCACATGTCATTGTAAATTATAGTCTATTTTTTTTAAATAAGTTCTGTAAAAGTGTCCTTAATTCCAGAAGAAACAGACATCTTTATTGACATATTTAAGGAAACAGACTGAAATATCAGTAAAGAAGATTAAATCTCTCAAGTGCCAGACAGGATGACCTAATAGGAATAGAATCATGGCCATTATTTCAAAGCGCCTGTTTAGGAGGGAAGGCTGGAGAGTGCCCAGAGCTCCTTTAAGGAGGCCAGCGGAAGATGAGGTCATTGCAAGTGAGCGGCCAGCGGTTTGGCAAGAAGACAGATGTGTGGCGGGTGCCAACTGAGAAGCCTGCACTCCTTTCAGACGCTGCTAATCTCGCCATCGCTCTCACGGAGGGTGTGCTTGTTACAAGCATGTCTGGCTCTCAATGCAATTAGCATAATGGGAAACACGTGATTTCCAGGTCAGTCCCCAGCCCTGCTCTGCACACCTTCAGCTTTGTGACTTCATGGGATTTTACAGGAAGAGACCGAATGTGTAACCCGTCTGACTGCAAAGATTACAGGATTCCTGGCAGTGCCTGACCGGCAGTATTTTTCACCTTAGACCTGCTTGGATTAGGTGCATAAATGCAGCAGATGTTACAGGTGATTACACTCCCCTCTTCAGAGACATGCAGGCTTGCTGAGCAGTGCTGTACTAACTTCCCGCACCTTGCTGGATGTAAACAAAGCCTCAATATATTGTTCTGTACAAGACATCTCCTTAAAGGACCACATCATAAAAAATTGTAAGATTTCAAATACATGTAAATTCACACATTTCTTCCAGAAAGTACAGAAATACATTATAAATTACTTTCTCCAATGTTGATGTCGTTTGCAGGAAGTAGAAAAACCTGACAGATTTTACTAGTCCATCTCTTCATGGGGGAATCTTAGTATTTCCTGTCTTTACCAAAGAAATAACCCTCTCAGGGAACTACCATGAGGAGACAGGCAAGTCCAAAACTGGTCATATTTTTACTAATCAAGGAAAAGTGCCAGGGACAAAGGAAAAAAGCAATTTTGGTGCATTTTACTCCGGAACAAATATGCATTTTACATGTATGTGTTTTAAATTTTACAATTTCTCGAGACCGTGGTGTTTTAAGAAAATTCCCTCTGTGTATTTTGTGTTTATATAAAAGGTGGCTTGTCTAACCACTGAAATGGGGACTACAACCTAACTTCTCCCTTTACCAGCCTGCTTTATTCACTTTATTCTCATAACATGCAGGAGAGCACTAGTATTGGCTTGTTCCCATTCACTCACTGTGTTTAATGCAATAGACCTTGCAGTACTACAGCTATACATACACATGTACAGTATACGGATATGGTGCTGCTCCTGAACAGCGTGGACTTAGAAAGTCAGATAATGGACATTCTTATTTTTCAATAAACTGGTCATGTCATTAGGAATCTGGATCCTTTTTTAGAACTGAAAGTCCCAGCATGCCCCATCAAACCTAAAACACAGCAGGTCCGCAACAGCTGGAAACTCACAAGTCACCGAAATTAGTGGTTGGCGCATAGATCTCCTCATTCTCAGGATGCCAGAGGCTTTTGTTAGAGGGTTGTACGGCCAAGATGGTCTCCAGACCGCAGGTAAAGCATCCAAACCGGGATCAGCTGCCATTAGGAGCAGAACTCATAAATGATGTTTTCCTTCCAGCGGAGATGTTTTCGTTCCGCTTTTGACGTGTCAGCAGAATAAGCCTCAGACTCATTTAAAGGCTTTTCTGACAAAATGCGAAGACTGGGCTCCATGACAACCTGATTTCTTTCACAAACACTGGCGAAGAGAAGCAAGAGTCGATTTATAGAAATGACCTAATATCATAAGCTCTCTAACTCCAGATAGAAACCAAATGTTCTTGTGAAAGTATTTTCCTACTGCACAGAAGCCCAGTGACAGCGGCTGGCTCCGTTCCCATCACCTCACAGGTTATATTTACTGGGAATAATGGAATTATCACATGTGGAAAAAGGCATCACATCCAAGATAAATGCAGTTTGCAGCGAACGACTTACTGCTTAGCAAGCTGCCTCCACATTTCATGTTACTACACACACATTAAGCATGTCAGTGCCAAGCACACCACCACTATAACAATAGGAATGATCTCGTTAACACAGGGCTCTGTAAAACCAGAGCAAGGGCTTGTTTTGTTGTCACTGTTTGGCAGATGTATCCATTCTCTGATGTAGATCTCCCTTCATATAGCATTGTGTTAAAGGACCACTATCGAGAAAAAAAGTAGGCAGTTAAAATCTGACAGAACTGACCGGTTTTGGGCCAGTCCATCTCCTCATGGGGATTCTAAGAGTTTTCTTTGTTTTCGGCAGCATTTCCTGAACAGCAGTTTAACTGCCAGTAAAAAGTAGAGCGATACCAGCCTGCCTCCCTACTCACCTGCACACTATTTTGTCAGACTTTGCAACTACTGTTCAGGAAATGCTGTTGATAACAAAGAAAACCCTGAGAATCCCCCATGAGGAGATGGACTGGCCTAAAACCTGACGATTCTGTCAAATTTTAACTGCCTACTTTTTTCACAATAGTGGTCCATTGAGAACATTATACACCTCAATGCTCTTCAAAGGAAACCCTTTGCTTTCTAACTTAAAGTGGCATAAACATAACATTCAATATAAATGTGTTTTCCTACTTTTTACTACCCATACATTTATCATATTTGTTTTTGTTAACAATATTGTCTGTTTACAAATTACAAGTTCCCAAAGTACAGTTTATCTGCTCTGTAAGCTGCCATTGCATAGCTGCTGTATTTATATAGTCGAATCTATCATGTCCCATGCCATTTCAGGTAATCTTTAAAGACTGTGAAATTGGGGGATTTCTAAACAGGTTGTGGAAGGGAGTTCCAGAGTAGGGGGGATGTTTTGGAAAAATCTTTTATGTGAAAAAGAAAACAAATTGCAGCGGGGCACTTCTCCCCTCCCCGGCCATAGAACAGAACAGAACATCCCCATAGTGATCTTTCCAGGTGACAATTTTTGAAAGTGTATACGTAGCTTAAATGAAATGTAAACAGTGACGTCCTCCTGGCTTATGATGCACGATCTGCTTTGGTACATTAAAAAATTATTATTTTGTGTAATTTAAAGTTTACTAACTAATGGCAACTGCAAGTGGTTAAAAAGTAATCATCCCACTTGCTGGAGTCTAATGATGATCAAACCTTCTCACCCATTGCCTTTTAAACTAGCTCCACATCCAGCATCAGTATTCACAGATTTTCAGCCCCTACTTTTCCGATACAACAGTAAAACCTCCAAATGATCTCTGGCATAAAGCTGCTGCATTCTGTAAAATGTGTTTAATTGGCGCATGGAAAGGAATTAAGACCATCACTCAGCCACTCTGGTCAGAGCTCATAAGCACAGAGTTAAACTACGGCGGAGGGAAAAGCGGTTTTATTTGTGTCCTGGTAAAACAATTACTGCTGTCTAAGTATTCACATCCTGCCTGGGGGACAATTACATCCGCTCCGTGAGACACAAGTCTTCTTGGAGGGTAGAGAGGAAAGTAGACGAGGTGATGTGACTGCTGGGAGTAAGGCTGGTTTAGACCAACTTTACCGCTACCTCACTTGCTGTAAGTGTGTTGGACACCAGTGTGAGGCGGGAGGCGGCTGCCAGCACTGGCGAGAGGTGCACAGGAAGGTTTTGGGAGCATGACCACCAGTCTGGCTGCAGCACAATGTACAGCTATACATAAACCTGGCTCCTGGCAGGCCCATGGGCAATAACTGTAGCTGGGCATTGTCTAACACATCACAGTATATCTGAACAATGTTACATAACATTAGACAAAAGCACTCATAAGAAAATGAAAATAATACAAAACGGATAAAATAAAATGATCCTTTTCTGTACATACCATCGGCATGGGCTCCATGGCCTCCTGCTTGATAGGAACTGGGTCGAACATCAGCATTATGGCATCCACGCCACCTTTGTGCTCCTACCTGAAAAATACAAAAAGACCAATGTTGTTAAACTCAGCAGTATTCATTTTCCCTTAGACCAGGGTATATATTTCTGTCCTTGGTTTATACATTACAATGAGAGAGCAATAAGTGTAACAAGCAGTAAAATGTATAAAATTGATATTTGTGCAATTCTCCCATTAGGCTCGCGGAAACCAAGAGGCATGTAGTGATAATGTCTGAGATTAGGAAGGTCAGGCCAGGTAACGTGCAAGTAGGAGGGGCAGAGCATTTAGGACAGGTGTAACTATTGGCCAAAATGCTTATGCACACCAAGTCTTTATAGCCAGTGTTCTCCCCAGACTTTTACCTGAGCGCTCCACTCGGCTAATTTTAGTGAGCACCCGGCTGTCATCGGCTTGCCTTCTAATCCTCTTTCTATGTTGTAAGCAGAGTTGCACAGAGAAGCCTCGCCCTGCATTCTCCCATCATGCCCCACCCGGCCACTTTTTCATGCCACCCAGCTGGAAACATTTTCTGGGGTGAACACTGTTTATTGCACTTGGCTATTTGCACATTAGGAGCACTTATAGCACTTGGCCATATGCACGTGAGGAGCACCCAAAGTAGTAATCAAGACTCCCCATCTTGATAGGTTTGTAGCAATATTTGTGGAAACAGAACGGTAAGAGTCAGGAAAGGCTTGGTCAATGTCAGGTTACAGGTTAGAATTGGGTTATGGATCAGTAGTGGTTTAGTGTTAAGGTTCGCCTAAAGGGTCAATGTTATGGTTAGACTTCATTAAAAAGTTGTGGTTAATGTCAGGGCTGTGGAGTCGGTCCAAAAATCCACCGACTCCGACTCCGACTCCTCAGTTTAGGATTCCACCGACTCCGACTCCATGACTCCGACTCCTCTAATTTGCATATTACAATTTTGTTGATTAAAAGTATGTAACATGAAATTCGTCTCTTAACTGCCAACGCTTAGGAATTTTACAAGACAACTGAAGTGAGAAGGATATGTAGACTACTATATTTATTCCCTTTAGACTAAAACTAGTCCTTGGTAAGAGTACAAGAGTACTTGTAAAAGGTACAAACCGGAACAAAGAACATCTATCAGGCCCTAGGCAATGTAAGTGTGGGTACATGTAAGAATGATGTGCAGGTACTCTGCAGGGGAATGAGGAGATTGTAAACAGACAACACCTCTGTGTTCAATGTGGACAGCATTCTCAGTGGATTCCTGCAGCTCTGTGGGGAGTGCATATGTAGAGTATAGTACTACTGTGTAACAAAGTAAACCTGAGACAGATGAAATTAAAGTTTTATACATACCTGGGGCTTCCTTCAGCCGCCTTTAGGATAATCAGTCCCTGTATGTCCTCCTCCACCACCTGGATCTTCTGCTATGAGTCCAGGTACTTGAGCCAGTCAGGCGTAGTGCGCATGCACACACTCCGCCGCCAGGAGCATACTACACCTGTGCAGCACTATTGCGCAGGTGCAGAATGTTCCTGGCTGTGGGAGCGGCATGCGGCCGGACAGCGCTGACTGGCTGAATTACCAGGACTCATAGCAGAAGATCCGGGTGGTGGAGGACAGCGAGGGACTGATTAGCCTGAAGGGGGCTGGAGGAAGCCCCAGGTATGTATAAAACTTTACTTTTCATCCGTTTCAGTTACCCTTTAATTTGTAGTCACGAAACCAAATTTTAATAACATATCACATTATTTGATTTCATCAGCAAAGGGAGTGCATACATTTGCATAAATCAGCATCAATGCAGAATTATTTCCATCTCGTTGACCATCTCTATTAGTGACACAGCTACACATCAGGCTTTATTCTTACAGCATAGATGTTATTTAGTATATATAAGAGATTCCTGTGTACACATCATATATACAGTCACAATCAGATATGTATATCTGACCTTAAAAATACGGGGACTGCTTTATTGAAGCAGCACAAGTAACTAATTTTGACTGGTTTATTTCATTTTTGTGGACTAAGCACAGCTATTACTGTATATATACATTATTTTTAATGACTATTATCTGAGAAATAGAACATTTTATCATATTTTCTATTTTAATTACAGTTACAAATTCATTAGGAGTCGGAGTCGGAGTCGGTGCATTTTTTCCCGACTCCGACTCCAGGCACCCAAAATTGCCCGACTCCACGACTCCGACTCCACGACTCCGACTCCACAGCCCTGGTTAATGTTAGGTATTTATTTATTAGGAAAAGGGTTAAAAGGAACCCGATGTGAGAGACATATGGAGGCTACCATATGTATTTCCTTTTAAACAATACCAGTTGTCTGGTGTCCTTCTCATCTTCCAGGCATCAGAAGTGTCTGAACAAAGCTAAATACCAACCAGAAGTTTTATTGGAGAAACTACAGTGACATGACCCGACAAACGAGTGCCCCCGACCCATCTTCTACTGTGGGAAAATGGAAAGGCACACAGCGGGCACGAACAATAGTTGAAACGATTGTGGTAGTTTGCTCGGGAGGCGTTGAGGATCTTAAAGATCTGATCCGTCGTAACAGTCATGATCGCTGCGCATCCTGAGGTAACTGTGTAAGTGTACCCACGGCGCAAAATCACAGGAATGATCACTCGACGCAGAAAAAGTTGCACGTCGTGGGAAAGAAAAGAAGTAACGTCGCAAAAAAATTGTGTGGGGGTACAGACTTTTACACACCCGAAACAAGCATGCAGAAAATCTTGTCAGATTTCTGTCAGACACATCTGATCTGCATGTTAGTTCAGGGTCTAGGACTAAGTGCATTCGAGGTAATGTAGGTAATGTATCAGCAGGACAGCCAGGCAATGTCCATTGAGAATAGGAAATAAATGTCAGCCTCCACATGTCTCCTCACATTCTCTTTAAAGGTAATGTGGGAAGGTTAGGATTCTCAGGGAAGAAGGGGATTAAGGGAAGTGGTAGAATTTAGCACCAGTAAATCTCAGCCGTAGAAACAACTGGATTGTCTTTACCTGAAATGATGTAAAGGAAGTATGGCGTGCCCAAAATAAATAAATAAATATGACCACTATATTACTGACGTCTAAATAGAAAAAAAAAATAAAGGAACAAAAACTGAGGTCATACAGAGGCAAGCTTTTGTTTAGTTACCACAATACAGTGTTGCAGTTCCACAAATACTACCCTTCCGGTAAAGGTTTGCAGTCACTGTACGGAAGACAGGAATCTCCTTATAAATATATGAAGGCGGAACAGGAAATTAGATCCTTTCTTAAGAGAGTTTATGTTGTTCAATTGTGATTGTGACAAAGGGAAAAATATGTATTTTCCCTCCTGACAAAATGTCATCTCTTCACCAAATCATACCCAGGAAAGGCCAGCAGGTGGCATTGCTTTGATGCACGATGACAAGCTGTCACTTACTGGGGGAAAAATAAGCACGTTGTCAAAAAGACACATAGAACGGCAAACTAAACGTCTTCTGTATGTGTGGCCATAAATATTAGCAAAAACAATCCCGTGTCAAACTCAGAACTCTTTATCAAATAATACAATGAGTGTTCCTGTTGTAGCAAGTGGATTGTGAGCCCTATTGAGGGACGAGGTGAATGGTTCATTATTCTCTGTGAAAAGTGTCATATGAAAAAAATGGATTATGCTTGTAGGTTTCTATTCCCATAAAGCCTGGTACACACATCCAATTCTAATTGGCCAATCACTGATCTATTTTACCACCTTCATGCAGTAAGAGTTTACCTACGCAATCTGTTCACAGTGTTCAAAATCTGTTGGCTCTCATACTACATAGAGGGAATAAATTGGCCAATCAAAATTGAAGGTGTGCACCAGGCTTAAAGGGAACCAGAGAGGAAGGACAGTAAAAAAATAAAAAGATTTCATACATACCTGGGGCTTCCTCCAGCCCCATAAGCCCGGATCGCTCCCACGCCGCAATCATCCGCTTCCTCTATCGCCGGTACCGAGTCCCATCACTTCCGGCGGACGCGGGCAATTGTCCGCATACACAGGGGCTCCCTCCATACCCTTACGCATGCGGCTGCGCAGTAAGGCGCTGCACGCTAAGGATAAGGAGAGAGCACCAGTGATGCGGAAAATTGGCCGCGTGCTTCCGCCGACTTGCCAAAAGTACGGGACCCGGCAGGGCCGGATTTCTGGCAAGGCCACCTAGGCCATGGCCTAGGGCACCAGAAATTTAGGGGCGGCTCAGTGAGGGGCAGTAAAGCTGTTCTATGGAGCCATCCCTATCTACAAGGAGAGCTTTAACCTTCGAACTATTTGTCCTGTACTTTTGTCATCCCTGCAAGACCTGTAAGCTCTGTCCTGCAGGTACACATCAGTCTAACTCACATGGTGACACAATGGGTCCATCATTAACGAGATGGCAAACATAACATATCTATACGCATATTACTAAAATAGTTATTGTCTGTGACATCCAATGATGGAAAGTAAGGAGAATTCTCATTGGGGCACACAGAGATAACAACCATACAGACGGTATAGTTGGCCTTGGGCGGTAAAAAGTACAAATCCGGCCCTGGGACCCGGTACCGCCGAATACAGACAGCGGAGGATGGCGGCGTGGGAGCGATCCAGGCTTATGGGGCTGGAGGAAGCCCCAGGTATGTATAAAATCTTTTTCCCTTCTTCAGCTCTGGTTCTCTTTAAGAATACAGTCAATTATCACCAGCCAATCCCATGGCCAGCTTAAAGCTGCACCCTGGGATCAGAGATGGTAAAATCATGCTGCGCTAGACACCAACTCTCATCTGTATAGGAAATAGGAATGTGATTTTACAGCTTTGCAGAATGAGCAGGTTTTCTGGTGACCAGGTAACCGCCGATCAGCTGTTCCAGCGCTACATCCTGCATGTGGTTGTGAACATCATGGTGATCTCAGTAGTAACACACACGTGTAGCGTGGTAATCTCTCCCGCCGCAGTGGCCATTATTTTCAGGCCACAGTAGCCGCGGTGCGACGGAAGTGCTCCGGGCGCCGCACGGTAACGCAGAAGCTGCAGTGCGTTACCCTGCAATTCCCATGTTAATTAAAACAAATTTAAAAAAAAAATGACGGTCACACTGACTGCAGCTATAACGTGCGGTGCAACTTTCCTAAGCCGTTGTGGTACAAATCGGCCAGCCTTAGTAGTAAAAGCTGACAGCCATGTTTGAAAAAAAAAAAATATTTTTTGTGCAGTTGTTTGATAAGGCAAAGCGTGTAATTTGGGTGCAGGAAGATGAAAGATGGCTCTCCCTGCTCTACGCAATTTCGGGAAATATAACAAAATATACCGTATTCCCCATACTGATTAGCTAATTTCTTCCTTTCTGCTATTGCACAGGTGTTGAACTCCAGGCCTGGAGGGCCAGATCCATGCCAGTGTTTAGGATGGACTGAGAAAGAGAGGAATGTGTTCTACCTCATGGACCACACCTTTCCTGATTCAGACCCATCAATTCATTTGAGCTGTGTCAAAAATGTGAGGACCTCGGCCCTCAAAGGACCGGTTAGACATGCCTGTGTTATTGCCAGCACCCGAATTATGAGGATTTTATTGTCATTCAGGCACTGGCTATTGCTGGCAACCAAAATACACAGTGAGCAACGCTAACATCAAAACAGTTAACTTTGGCGCACTGCGCTCAGCGCTGAAGCCGGGCACCGTCATAGCAGCAATGCTGTGAAGTGCGCCCCGCGCAAGAGTAATCTGGTCATCCATCGATCACCAGACCCTGAATGACATCTCCCTCCGAGATGCTACAACTCAGAGGGGAAATAGTATTTAACGCCGCCGGGGAGTTTAGCGGCAGCAGGGAGAGCTGTCATTCGTCCTGCGCCCAACTCACCCCCCGCGGCCATACAATATCCACGCTGCATACTTTGGTGGCGCCTAAGTCCGGTGCAGCACGGGTGCCGAAATTGTCTCACTACTGTTGCTGTCTGTGTCCTCAAAGAGTTCACCTCATTCCTTGTTCCTGAGAAGTCAGTAGAGTTTTGCAGGATTTCCAAAATGGATTCAGGAAACTTTTGTAGTGCTGCCTGTTTCCTCATTCCCTTTCCAGGTAATTGTGGTTACCTTGTCAGAATGTGTGGGGAAAAGTCAACTTTGATAGTCATCACTGGACCAGGTGCCCCATTTATTGCCACCTTCTGTGACAGCCATAAAAGTGTGGAATTCCCTTCACCTTCTGTCCAGGTGCCATCTGTCACAGAGCAGGAAGTGACAGAGGACCTTCCCAAGGGAAACACAAACAACCACATTTCCAAGCACTATCCAGAACTGGAGGAAAAGTTCTGACTCCTCTGTGACATAGCAAAATATCTCACATTCTGTGACCATGTGGGAGCTTTCACTACATCTATAAAATGTAAGGTTTGTTTTCTTCAGTTGTCTCTGGAACATGATTAATAGTGCTGATGATTAGGAAGCTTGTATATACATAAGAGATAGCATGGGGTGGGTCTGGGGAAGTCAGCCACTAGACATTAGGAAAAAAAAAAATCACTTCTGAAAAATCAGACAACTCCTCTGTGCAACTTGTTGGGGTTTCGAAGTTTATAAGGACACAGGAGTGGCAAGCTGTAACAAAACAGGAGATAAAACAAACAAAAGAGGCTGTAAAAAGGGCAATGATCATGATTTCCTTCAGTAATCTGGGTGACCTTTGAACAGATTTGCATGAAACTCTCCTCAGCTGCTGCATTCCAGAAAGCAAGCAGCCCATGTCATTGCCGTACTGGTGTGTTATTCCTTCTAGCCCTCCATAAATCTTTTTACACCGTGGGGCTGTCTTACTATGACTAACTGTTCTCGCTACTGTTGATAACTGTGATGGCGAAAGGTCGAATGACATCATACTGCTTTAATACATGGCTGTTGAGATGCCCTTTCACGGAACGCACTGGCTTCTCCTATGTTTTATACAATCAGTTTGGCCCCCCGGGAGTCTAAACACTTTTTTCCCCTCAAAGTTGAGACTTTGCTTTTACAGTAGTGCTTTACCATCATATTGTTAAGGCCCGTACCCACTATGCGATTTTTCCACCGGTCTGTGATTTTTTTTGAGTTGAGCAACAAGCAACCGTTTCCAAGTTTCTTGCATTGTGGGTACAGACGGGCGATTACGCAGACGACGTTTATCAACGTGCGGCGATAACAACCATCACAGCGGAAAGGATCTTTAAGATCCCCAACGACTCCCTCGCAAAGTACTGTACTGCAATCACATGAACTCATCCTTCATGTGCTGTTGTGTATACCTGCGCCAGGAAGATGGATCGGGGAATGCTCGTCGTTGTGGGACGTCACTGGGATCGTGAGGTGAGTATATAGCTTAATAGCCCAGTCATAGTCTGTTTCTACCATAGTGTAGGACCAATCTGGAGGGACTCCAATCAGCCCACAGTATTTTTGGGGAATGAGAACACTCAAACACAAACGTGGGGACAACATAAACTCTGTGCAGATAATAGCCTGGCCGAGATTCAAACCTGGGACTCTAGGACTTCAAGGCACCAGTGTTGCTTGCTGGGCCACCAAGCTGCACCATGTGTACTGAACATGTCATTAGTGACTCACTTTTCTCCTGCATGATTTCTGAGGAGAGATTTTCAAGCATTACTAATAAAATACCAGCTCCCAACATACAAGAAAATACCTAAAATAAAGTTTATTATTTTTTTTCTACATAATTTTCAATACCTTTTAAATTACTAAAAAATTATTTTTACATTTAAAAAAAAAAAAAAATCTACTGGGATAAAACTCAGGAGAAAAAGTTTATTGGATTTGGGCCTTTAAACCTTACCAGAAAAAGGTTTTGAATATTTTCCAGATATTCAAACTGATAATGAATTTGTTTCTGGTACTGGGCTTTATTCCCACAAATGAGCTTACAAGTCTTCATCAATATGTGTAGTGAACTAGTGACCCCCCGATAAGTGCAATTACAGTTACAGGTGGAGTCTAGTGGGATAAGACATCCATTAAATTTCAGAGGTACAGTATGCAAGACTCCCTTGCCATAGTTCTCGGCCATTTTCTGCTTCCTTTTTAATGGAATCTTTTGATTCCATTAAACATAATATGTAATTTAATCAATGAAAAAAAAAGGATAGGTATAGTTTCATATTGGCCTCCAGAGGGGTTGACAGAAATCATGGAGCAAACGTTTGAATGCCTCTATGGTGGATACACACGGGCTACTTTTGTCTGTTGTTGCCAGCAAACAAGAGGCCAGGCCTGGCAGTGACAGCTATCCACACGTCTCGCCAGAGACACGCCGGAAGCCGTCTGTGAAGGGAGCATCCCCCGGCTGGATGCTTCATTCACTTGGGTTTGTCGCCGGCGATTGAACTTCTCAATCGCACAGCAACTTTACTGTCCGGCGACAGTTCGGGGGGCGCGCGTCATACACACGGGGCAACTGTCGCTCGGACATGCGCGTGCCACGTGTTTGTGGCGACAGTTGTGCCCCGTGTGTATGGGCCTTTAGACCTAGGTACAAAGGCAATGACCCCTTCAACTGTCCATGCAAATGAGAGGACACAGCAACATACACTCACTGAAAGCTACAGTGCATACAAAGCAGGGCTGTGGAGTCGGAGTCGAGGAGTTGGAGCACTTTTGGGTACCTGGAGTCAGTCGATGGTTTCAATAAACTGAGGAGTCTGAGTCGGATGCTTTTTGTACCAACTCCACATCCTTGGTATTAGACTAAGGAGTCAGAGTCGAGGAGTTGGAGCAATTTTGGGTACCAGGTGTTGGAGTTGGGCGATTTTTGTTCTTACTCCACAGCTCTGATACAAAGTATAGACACAGATGCAATGGTACAGGGTGGATAAGCCCCATTATCTTGACCGCAACTACTGCTCAGACATCTTGGAGAGCCGTGCACATTATGGATTCCCAGAACACAAGTACTGTATGTAAAGGAGGAGGACAGGGATGCCAAGCTGCCATTACTGTATTCTTTGTTATGGCCCATACTCACGAGGGACTTTTGTCGCCTCAACACGCGGCGCGCGCGTGTTGCGGCGACAGGTCGCCGTGAGTATGGGCCGTCGCGCGCGCGCACACCCCGAACTGTCGCCCGTCGCTCATGTCGCCATGCGATTGAAAGTTTCAATCGCATGGCGACAGTCGCCGCCGCACCTCCCCCGCAACTGTCGCTAGTCCGCGTGAGTACGCGGACTAGCGACAGCAACCTCCATTGTGGTAAATGGAGCTTCCGGCGGGGGGAGGAGGAACGTCGGCGACAGCTTCCGTCTCGCCGCTGGTCCCTCTTCCGCGTGTGTACGCGGAGGGACCTGGCGAGGAGCTGTCACCGGCCTGTCGCCCACACGCTCACGTGTGCTGGCGACAGGCCACTTCTGCAGCCCGTGAGTACGGGCCAATAGAGTGCAATCCCCACAGCTGTCATTCTGGCCTTAGCTTCACCAGTTAGTGACTTGCAAGTTAGTTAGTTAGTCACATGCAAGTGTTACTTTTAGAAGTCATTAGTCTTCTTTTTTCCCTCCAAGATTAGCAGTAATCACTCAAGAGGCAGTGACACCAAGAAACATGAACACTTCTGAGGTTTGCACCTTTCAAGTTGAAAAGGTGGATCGCATTATTCCTTTCTAGAGGTGGTCAATACAATGCAAAACCTTTGGTTATGCAAATATGTGCAAACTGGATTTAAACCAACCAATCAGAACTATCAGCTACTGTTTGGTCCAATTCCAAGCTGCAAAAAATTGTATTAATCAGCCTCACAACTTCACATTTACCCCCCCCCCCCCCCCCCCCATTAAAAATAAAAACCATACACAATAGTGAAGTAACCCATTCGATAAAACGATAAATGGAATACTGGCAAGCGCTGTTATATATGGAGCACAGCACTATATGTTGCGCAGGAAGAAGGCAAGCAGCCAAAACCAGGGTCAGCTCCTTGGTAAATGCTGTTCATTTTCTGTAAACTGGGGAGTTGCTGCAGCTTTTCTCTATGCCGGAGTGCAATGATGTCGCCCACTGTTGTGTTATGGTTTTCCTTGACTGCCATACTCCCACTGAGATCACCGCTTTATGTCACGGATCAAATACAGGGAGGTGGGCTGCATGTGCTTAGCTGTACAATACCTACTATTCAATGGCTTATGGTCCAGACAGCGGGTTCTCATACTTGAAACATTTACCGGTATTTTGAAAAACATTGAAATAAAAAGGACTGTGTAAATTACCTCATAGTTACAGATTGCCCAGCAAGCTCATGGTGAACCAGATCTAATAGGAGTGTGTAAGGGGCTAAAAAGGAACAAAAAGCCTCTTACTAAAATGCTACGCAATACAGAATTTTTCATTCTTAAAACAGAAGGTATTTGCGATTAGTCATCATGGAGTGAGCATCTGAGGTGTCCAACAATGCATCACTGCTGATTATGCAAATTGCCCCTTTATTGTCCCTGAAAGCTACATTTCCTCATACTTTACTAAATCAGCTGGTATTGCTATTATTATTATTATTATTATTATTATTGGTATTCATTTTCTTTAGGGCCCCTACCGAAACCATGCAACAAGCATGCCTAAAAGCAAATGCAAGATAACGCATACAACTTAATTGACTCAAACTATCAATAGTTAATGAAGGCAAGTACATAATAACAATAATAACAATAACATTTGTAAATATCGTCAGTTGTTGTTCCAGCTACCCTATTATTCAGCATACACAGGAACTGAACTCAGATCTCTGAAGAGACGCTACTATTGTTTGTTGTTGGCTAGACAGAGTACAGCGTGTTTTAACCGTTTTTATTTGTTCCGTACCTCACAGGCTCCCTTCTGGTTTGTCTGCGGCCAATTCCCAATGGTTCCTACGCATAGACTGCGATCAGAGTTCGCACGATCCGTGCGCTGGCACCGTTTGGAAGGCATTTTGCCGTCTGACCACTAGGGCTCCGGTAATCATTTAATGCTCCTGGTCCAGCCAAAAATGTTCTTACACCTCTTACACTGCCAACTCGCTCCCCCCACCCACCAACGTACTGCATGATTAAGGCTAGGCTAGGCTGACACTGGCGCTTGACATGAGCATTTTCCCATCATTCCTGCTGCTGGGTGACCAATGGGGGAAAACATGGCAAAAATGGTTCAATGGCATTGTTCAATGTTGTGGTTGTGAAAAATATTTAAAGGGAACCTGAAGTGAGAGGTATCTAGGGGCTGCCATATTTATTTCCTTTTAAAAACAAATACCAGTTGCCCACCAGTCCTGTTGATTATTCCGGCATCAGTAGTGTCTGAATCACACACCTGAAACAAGCATGCAGCAAATCCAGTCAAACTTCAGTAAAACATCTGATCGGCATGCTTGTTCAATGTCTATGGCTAAAAGTATTAGAGGCAGCGCCTCAACAGGATGTCAGGCAACTGGTATTGGTTAAAATTAAATAAAATAGGTCTGCCTCCATATCCAAAGTGATATCCATATCCCTGTTTAGCTCAGGTTCCCATGTATCAATTCAAAATGACCACATATGAAATCAGAATGTGGTTCTGAACTATGTCGGGACTCTTCAGCAAAATCTTGATGGAACTTGTGATGGTAACGACTGTCATACAATATTTCTCTAGAATAGTATACCACAAAGGAAGTACTACTATTCACAGAAAGGATGTTCTACTTGTTTTCCTATAGTTTAGCCCTCTCATATGAAGGGATAAGTAGCCCCTCTGAACATGAACATCAACAGACATGTTCATAAAATCTCATAACACATCTGTGTTAGCCATCAGACGTCTCTGCATAGGATATCCGAAATATCCTTCATTTCATGTAATTTACTCTCTTCCTCCGGCTTAGAGGAGAAGAAGGTCTGTGCAGGGGATTGCCAGATGTTGCTGTGTGGGGGCCGTGTGCAATTGTCTGCTTTGGAGTACAGACCTTGGAGATCAACAATGAGAAGGGAAGAAGGGGGGGGGACCGGCACAATCCCGGCTATGACCTTTTCCCCAGCACTTCCTATGATGTGTTGTAGACATATTGGGCTTTAACCACCTCTGACTAAAGGGAGGCCTGTAAATCATTACAAAAGCACTGCAGGCACCACGGGTGCTGGAGGGTTTAAGGTTGACTCATATGAAGTAGGAAAAGTAGCCAGTACGGAACGCTCCCCCTAATCTACTTCAATAAAGGGGCCTTAAAAGGCGAGCTATTACCAAATAATAAAAAACATAAACTTTAACATATGCTGCAAAGGTTACTTTACCAAATATACATTTCTTTTAATAAAATTTGTACTTCATCTTTATTTTGCATTAAGATCTAAAACATGTGAGCGCCCAGCGGTTGTTTCGGCCTCCACCCCCCTCTCCGTCCGCTTACTTCTTTGCAGCAGCAGTCTCCATCTAGGGCTGCTGCAAAACAGCAAGAATAAAGCTACCGTGCTCTGCACACCCTTTTTGGGATCTGGCCATAAATGAGGGGGAAATGGGTGGACCAGCAAACCCCACGGATCCTCATGGGAGTATCCAAGGGAAGTGCTGGTCTACACAGACAGAGAGGAACAGCTACTGATCCTCATAGGAGTATCCAAGGGGAGGGTTGGTGATTGCTGACAGAGAGGAACAGCTACTGATCCTCATAGGAGTATCCAAGGGGAGGGCTGGTGTATGCTGACAGGGAGGAACAGCTACTGATCCTCATGGACGTATCCAAGGGGAGGGCTGGTGTATGCTGACAGGGAGGAACAGCTACTGATCCTCATGGACGTATCCAAGGGGAGGGCTGGTGTATGCTGACAGGGAGGAACAGCTACTGATCATCATAGGAGTATCCAAGGGGAGGGCTGGTGATTGCTGACAGAGAGGAACAGCTACTGATCCTCATGAAAGTATCCAAGGGGAGGGCTGGTGTATGCTGACAGGGAGGAACAGGTACTGATCCTCATGGACGTATCCAAGGGGAGGGCTGGTGATTGCTGACAGAGAGGAACAGCTACTGATCCTCATAGGAGTATCCAAGGGGAGGGCTGGTGTATGCTTACAGGGAGGAACAGGTACTGATCCTCATGGAAGTATCCAAGGGGAGGACTGGTGTATGCTGACAGAGAGGAACAGCTACTGATCCTCATAGGAGTATCCAAGGGGAGGGCTGGTGATTGCTGACAGAGAGGAACAGCTACTGATCCTCATAGGAGTATCCAAGGGGAGGGCTGGTGTATGCTGACAGAGAGGAACAGGTACTGATCCTCATGGAAGTATCCAAGGGGAGGACTGGTGTATGCTGACAGAGAGGACCAGCTACTGATCCTCATAGGAGTATCCAAGGGGAGGGCTGGTGATTGCTGACAGAGGACCAGCTACTGATCCTCATAGGAGTATCCAAGGGGAGGGCTGGTGATTGCTGACAGAGGAACAGCTACTGATTCTCATGGACGTATCCAAGGGGAGGGCTGGTGATTGTTGACAGAGAGGAACAGCTACTAATCCTCATAGGAGTATCCAAGGGGAGGGCTGGTGTATGCTGACAGGGAGGAACAGCTGGCCACAATGCAGGCACTACATGTAGAGGAACTGTGTTGTGGAACTACAGGTGCATTGTGTCTGACCCTAGGCAGACACAAGAGATGGAGCGGTGTTGGTGGTGTGTGTGAATTTGTGTTGTGTTGTTGTTAGGAGGTTCATGAACCTACTGTATATTTGTTATCCCCATGGCTAGAAAGGTTTTTTTTTGGGAACTGAATCGAGTGCTATGATTTGGTTTTGGTTAGTTGCATGCAAACTACAACTTTTTAACTCTTCGTTGGAGCATCTTCCTAGTTCTATAGTGCAGTAAGTGTATTTTCACTTCTGCCTGCCACGGTGCAGTTGGATAACTTGATTCTGACCACTCATTTCAGCTAAAATGCCACAATAAGTACCAGAGCTGCGGCGTCAGTACAAAAATCATCTGTCACAGACTCCTCAGTTTATGAAACCACCGACTCGAACTCCAGGTAACCAAAATTTTCTCTGACTCCACAGCCCTGATATGTACAGTACTGTGGTGTGGTGTTTTCTTAACACACATACGATGCACACTACATTTTGAATAAGGTGAATGTAAAGGAGTTCTTTGGTCATAAGCACATATGCTGAGAGCTTGGTGTGAGACTTCTCTGTGAATTGCAGTTGCAACCAAGCACTTGTCTGTCCAGACTCTACAGCGGTCTTGTACTGTTGAATGCAGCCAATACATTCAATTTTTCTGCATCACCCAATCACTGCTCAATTAATTTTACCTCAAAATGTATTAATCGTTGACAATATTTTCATGGGAGGCTGACTATTACAGGATTACTATCAGAGGGATTAAATGTTTGGAACAGGAAATTGTATAATCAACTTTGGATCTGCTTTTGTATTCTAAATAGTTGTGGCAAAAAGAGCAATTATTATGCATAGCAGAGGCAGTTCATGTAAGAACAATGACTGGAGTAATGAAAGGAAATGGGAGAAAGGAACAATAGTTCCAATGGCTCACCCATGCCCACTGTCCTCATTGGCAAGATAGTAACTTGCTAACACTTTGTTAATATAACACTACCATCCTTCATAGAGATCTAGTAGTTGTAGTTTTTTTGTTTTTGTTTTTTTTGCTCAATTTCATGGCTTTAGTTTATATTTATATGAATCTATCCAATGCAGTATCATACAATCTGATTCCCATAGGCGCTAGTAAAATACATACATAAACAGAACTTACAGCTACATCCAGATTTCTAAAATGTAATTTTTACTTTTATCAACTTTTATGTCATACTTCACAGAACACACAAACAGTGAAATACAAGCAATGTCATTGCAGGGGCAGCACGGTGGCACAGTGGATAGCACTCTTGCCTTGCTGCGCTAGGATTCCTGGTTCGAATCCCAGCCAAGGCAACATCTGCAAGGAGTTTGTATGTTCCTGCTGTGTTTGTGCGGGTTTCCGCCGGACACTACGGTTTCCTCCCACACCCCAAAAACATACAGATAAGTTAATTGGCTCCCCCTAAATTGGCCCCAGACTATGATACATACACGATACATACACAGACATATCACTATGGTAGGGATTAGACTGTAAGCCCCTCTGAGGAACAGTTAAGTGACAAGACAATATACTCTTGTACAGCGCTGCGGAAGATGTCGGCGCTATACAAATACTAAATAATAATAACAAAGGATGTGGCCAATAAAATACAACATGTTATAGTTTGTAATTATCTGTTATAGAATGTATTATTTCAAATATTCATAATCTATATGTGGATTTTTTTCCCCACAAAGTATCAAATTAGTCATGTGAAGCAAAGTCAGAATGAATCAGAGAAAACAGCACGTTCCCTTTCATTCTACAACTCCTACAAGGGGACAGCAAGTCCTAGACCCCTGATACTGCTCTGTGGAGGGACACCTGAAGTGAAAGGGATATGGAGGCTGCCATATTCATTTTCTTATGGACAATGCATATTGCCTGGCTGTCCTGCCCATCCTCTGCCTCTAATAATTGCATAGACCCCGAACAAGCATCTGCAGATCAGATGTGTGATAAAAATCTAACAAGATTAGCTGCATGCTTGTTTCAAGTGTGTTATTCACCATATACAGATGGAGGCTTCTTTACACTGTGAATCACAATTCTGGTTTGCAATTTACACCGGATGCTAGCAACTCAAAAAGAAAAAAACAGACTTTTTTTAATTTTATCAAAAATCGGAATTGCGTGTAAAATCGTGTCAAAATTGGAGTCACATGTAGTGTAAAAGAGCTCGAAAACTGTCTATTTTCATACAGATCTGGTTACAAAGTCATGTCTACAAGACATCAGGTGTTTTCTACAAGATATCAGAATCGACACAAACATCAATTGTATGTACCCTAGTTTTTATGTTTTGTTAAGATTGAATAGTTGACAGAATATTGATTGGTAAAAATCCACAAGGTCGGGCACAAAGGGGAGAGAGCAGATTCAAGTGACGTGGCCTAAAGCCTGTGTTGCAATACCCTATTTTACCACAAGGGGACGCAGAAACAATGAAGCTTTCACACTTCTTACAGTCTGTTGTGGTGTGTGGGAAGCATCTGAGCCATGGCAAGGACAGTAAATGCTGAAGTGTTGTGTGTTGTGGTGCGCATGCGCAGACCTACTGGAATCCCAGTGACGTACTTCCTGCCTAGCTTGATAGAACATTGGCCCATATTCAAGTCACTTTCCATCTAGGTGATATTTTCCAGTCTTATCAATAAAAAACACATTTTATGCCACCAGCAAGCAAGAAAATACTCACAATATTTTTGATAGTATTTTTTCACCTACTTTTTGGTACTTTTTCAACTGCAGAGTGCTGAAAGGTTAGTTTAAACAGAAAATGAAAACATATCTTCTACGTGAAAACGTAAAGAGTATTAGTGAATGGAGTATGGGTCATAAAGTGCTGCCCAATGGTACCCAGCTTAATGCTTGATTTAATCAGATAGCGCTCGCTTACCGCTCATCTGCCAGTGTATGGTTCTACAGAGAGAATTACTGGATAGGGTGGCAAATCTTTTCTAATAGCTTTTTATATTCCACTGTGGAGCTTTTGTTTCCCTATGAAAAGCTAATGCTATGGGTGTGTCCCTGCTGCTCCTCCCTGCCCTATCTATCCATATGCATAAACAGGAACTCTCCAAACAGCTGAGCACTGCTTGCATTCCAGGAGAGTGAGTGTCTGCTGATATCTGCGGCCACCAATCACAGGCTATACATGCACACTGGACACACATCAAGTGAAAGGAAATTCTGAGCAGTCATGAACAATTAGTTTCTGCCCACCAATCATGTGTAAAGATCTATGGGCTGATCCTGGAGCATTATATCAGGCCATAAACCTCGCCTCTTCTAGGTGTTTCCCAGATGACATTCTGTACAGTATGTCAGCACTATAATGCTGGGAATACACCATTCGTTTTTGCCTTCGTTTAAACCTTCGTTTCGATTGTGCCTTTTGTCCTTCTCGATCCCGAAATATTCGAACATACGGTTAATATCACCACCCACGGTTTCGTTTTTTTTTCCGATTCTGATGGTTTCGTTTTTCCAATGATCGAAGGCTGCAAAGAAACGAAACGAAAATCCCTTTTTACAGGGACGGACTAACATAAACGAATATATAATCGATCTGAACAGCCATCAAGCCTACCAATGGCTCGATTAGATGGATAAAGAGAGATAATATCAAACATGTTCGATCACTATTCGTTCATTTTTGGGGTCTATTAATCGAAACTATAATGAGATTATGACTATTTTCACATACGTTTTCAACACTCGATTCGTTTACCGAACGAAACGAAGGCTAAAACGAAGGCAAAAACGAAACGTGTATTCCCAGCATTATACTCTGCGATAAATCAGTAGAATGGCCTAACCATATACACTACTTTAGTAGAAAGGACTGTGCTCTACACAGAGAATGGTGAAATCGGCTTTCTTAAAACAGAAGGAAAATTGCAATAATTCAGCTATAAGTGAACTTATGTGGTTACCCACAATGCTCCACTACTGAATATGCAAATTATTTATTTTCGCCCCTGTAAGCCAGGCAAGCATCCAGAACCGCTGGTGTATATAGCAAGCCTATAGCTTTAAAGAGGAACTCCAGTGAAAATAATGTAATAAAAAAGTGCTTCATTTTTACAATAATTATGTATAAATGATTTAGTCAGTGTTTGCCCATTGTAAAATATTTTAAATCCCTGATTTATATTCTGACATTTATCACATGGTGACATTTTTACTGCTGGCAGGTGATTTAGCTGCTGCTTGCTGTTTTGGCAGTTGGAAACAGCTGTAAACAGCTATTTCCCACAATGCAACAGGGTTCACAGACAGGAAACTGCCAAGAGTACGTACTCAGAATTTCTTTGTGGGAGGGGTTTCACCACAATATCAACCATACAGCGCCCCCTGATGGTTTGTTTGTGAAAAGGAATAGATTTCTCATGTAAAAAAGAGGGTTTCAGCTACTGATTGAGATAAAGTTAAATTCTTGGTCTGAGTTTCTCTTTAAATATTACACAGCCACATCAACCCCACATGTAGACAGCCTCTTTCGGGCTTTTGACCCTCATCAGCACATGGCAGGGATTGATATAGCAGAGACCAGGAGTGGCAGCGATGGTATTTGAATAGCGTCAGCAGAGCGTGCTGCCAGCCCCTGAGTGAGTCATTGTGATGAAACGCGTAGGGCGGAGCCAGGCAGCACGCTGACAGTCCAGGAAGTGTGGGCACACCCAGTGAGGACGGATCGCTCTGTGTCCGCGGCCAGAGCTTTGGATTCTGTTACTAGCGTGGAGTGCCTTGTCTATTTTAATAAAGGAACCTGTGGCATACGCAACCAGAGGATAGTTATTGTGCAGTACATGTTATATGCTATGAATCAAGACGCCAGTCGGTGAGTTTATTCACAAAGGGAGAAGACTTGCGTGATCCCATTGGTGAAGGCACATCCCTCTGGAGTGGAGCACGAGGTGCTAACTACACAGTGTATAGACAGTGCTGAGCACTATGTGCGCTCTCTTTCTGCTTTTATTATAGGGTGTCATATTTCAGTTGGAGATTGGACCGTGTATGCGCAACAAGTGTTTTTTCGATATGGCTGTATGGGATAGAGCTTGGACCAGTACAACAGAGTAACCATGCAGCCCGAGATGACCCAAACCACTAGGAATGTATAGAGGGACAAGAGAGACCAAAAATACATTCCTGGTGGTTTGGGTCACCCCAAGCAGCTTGGTTACTCTGCTCTACACAGAAGAGTCAATATCTATACTGACCAGGAGATTGGGCTTAGACATGGCGATTTTCTCGACGACCAGTGATTTTTTGAGTGGCGAGCAACCGTTTCGGTACAGGCACATGATTACATGAACGTGCATCGTGCATTGATAAAAGACCTTCACGGCGGGACGACACTGCGCAAAGTGCCGCGATCACTAGAAGTCTCGTTCGCGCCATCGTGTGACCTACAGGTAGGAAGATGAATCGCTTGGTGCTTGTCGCAAGGGAACCATCGCTAGATCCATCTTCCTGCATTGTTGCGGTGAGTATGAGGCTTTGGACTTTTTTCTGTTACTCTGTCATATCTTCTGCTGCCTGTGCTGATAGTGCGAGTTTTATTTTTACACTGTAGTTCCGCTTTAAAGAGAAAAATTTCACCAATTGGTCTGATCACCGGTCCAATCAGAATCTGGCTCTGGGTCTCACTGCAATTGGTCAGAGGATCTGGCTTATCAAAGGGTTTGTTTAGGCCTGTTACACATCAGAAACGTGCAGGAGAAAGGCTCCTGCAGGCGTTGCGGCGTGTCGTCGGGTGCGACGCTGAGTAGCGGCGGTAGTAGTTAATTAACCCGAAGGGGAAACTGCGATTCCCGACGATAAAATGCGCCGGGATGCGTCGTATCGCAACGTATCAAAACGCAGCGTCGGGTGTGAAAGGTAAAAGGAAAGTGTATGGACTTTCCTTTTACCTTGGTTAACGCAAAGTATAGACCTTGCGTTAAAACGCGTAAAAAGGGCTCTGGTGTGAAAGAGCCCTCACAATCACTTGAAGGAATTCACACGCAGCTGGTGAAACTGTTTATGTCCAATTCATTACTTCCTGTGGATTACCAGATGACTTTAGCCATCTATTCAAAGCCTGAAGAGACATTCAGTTTCAAAGGATTTTGCATGACAATAAAGGTCCTCTTTGCTTGGCAACAAGTAAGCAATCTCTAGGAAACACCTATGCCCTATAGCATTGATGCTTACTCTGCCAGACACACCGCCTGCCTCTGCTGTGTGTATCTGTGTATACAGTATGTGATGGGGCCACATTACAGCAGAGTGCATACTGGATACCTGCTAGATGGAAATGTTTAGAGTCACTTATAACAAAGTACATGCCAGAAACTGTGTGAATAAATATTTTCTCAGAATGAATACACTTCTATGTTTTTTATAATATTTATATATTATGTATACACTATACTACACTGCTGCTAGTGCTCCAAGCATTGCTGAGTGAATAGATTTCAGTTTGAAGAGCAGCAGTCAGGCCCAGATTTACATCACAAGAGCTGTAGGCACAGATGTTCCGGCACCTCAGACTTCACCCTCCACATACCCACAAACCCCCACTGAACCGCACCACAAGTGTGCTGGCTGCCCAGGTTGCCCTTCCCGGCATAGGAAGCCACAGGTGGCCCTTAATACTGAGGATACCTTAAAGTGGCTAGAGGTTCCGCAAAATATTTATTAGCTAGATGTGTCCCCTGATGAAGTGAGAACTCCTCAGTGGAATGCTGAGACCCGGGTGAGTAACCCCTCATTTATGCTTTTTGGGGACTCTGCATTGGTAAGGAGGGAGAGATTTGCTTTTCCATCACCAGGTGCTTGTAGGCATGAGCCTACAGTGCCTTATGGAAAATCCAGCTCTGGCAGCAGTAGCTCACTGGCAGCCTCTGTTCTGAAGCACAATTTATTTTTAAGAAGGTACCCGAAGTCTGTAACAGCGCGAAAAGGCGCTGGAGATTTGGGTGAATTACTACTATAGCGAGGCTTAGACAGTGATTTGGGTGCGGTCAAAAGGTTGGGCCCAAATTTCTTTTAAAAAAGCGTAATTCGACAGCCACCTGTAGCTAGTAGCAAAATTACTTCTTTCCCATAAGCCCATGTTGGCCTGGAGGGGAAATGGTAATTAACGTCGGTGGGACTTTTGCAGGCGCAATCTAAAGGGGCTGATACCGTGCCACACTGTATCCAGCAACAGCTCCCCTAGAGGTGGTCATTTTTTCAAATGTTGGACTATGTCCAACAGTGGTGCACTGGAAACTGAACTGGGAAGTGCCAGTGTTGGACATAGTCCATCATAGGATTTTAAAGGTATAAAGGAAACATATAGAGGCTGCCATGTTTATTTACTTTTAAACAATACTGGTGGCCGAGCAGTCCTGCTCATCTCTTTAGCTGTATGGTACATACACACGGGTTACAACTGTCGCTGCAACTGCGTGGCATGCGCATGTGGCAGCGACAGATCCCTCGTGTGTATGCCGCGCGCGCCACGAACCGTCGCTAGTCTGAGCTGTCGCCAGGCGATTGACTTGGTCAATCGCCGGCAACAGCTGTCGCCGCAACTTCGACGCAACTGTCGCTAGTCCGCCGTGTGTATGAGGACTAGCGACAGCAACTCCATATACAATGTATGGAGCTTCCGGGGGGGCGGGGGATGAACCTTCGGCGAACAGCTTCCGCCGTGTCTCTGCCTCTGTTTCAGAGACGTGTAGACAGCTGTCGCACGGGCCGAGCTGTCGCGCAAGCGTCCCCTGTGCGCTAGCGACTAGACACAAAGGTCCCCCGTGTGTACTTAGCTTCAGAACGGTCTGAATCACACACCTGAAACAAGCATGCAGCTAATCCAGTCAGAGGGTGGCCTCAACCAGAATTTTCACTTGATGTGATTGCTCAGTCAGCTATGTCTCCAAGATTTACAAAAAAAAAAAAGAATAAGATAACTGAGGTTTTCCTTTTGTAGCAGACAGAAGTTTCATTTAACACCTGCAACGTTATTTTTTCTAGCAGTGAGAACTCCAAAAACAGCAGCATCCACTAAATCAAGCAGCCTGCACACTGAACACTGGTAAACATAGCAGCCTGCACACTGAGCACTGGTACACATAGCAGCCTGCACACTGAGCACTGGTAAACATAGCAGCCTGCACACTGAGCACTGGTAAACATAGCAGCCTGCACACTGAGCACTGGTAAACATAGCAGCCTGCACACTGAGCACTGGTAAACATAGCAGCCTGCACACTGAGCACTGGTACACATAGCAGCCTGCACACTGAGCACTGGTAAACATAGCAGCCTGCACACTGAGCACTGGTAAACATAGCAGCCTGCACACTGAGCACTGGTAAACATAGCAGCCTGCACACTGAGCACTGGTAAACATAGCAGCCTGCACACTGAACACTGGTAAACATAGCAGCCTGCACACTGAGCACTGGTAAACATAGCAACCTGCATACTGAGCACTGGTAAACATAGCAGCCTGCACACTGAGCACTGGTAAACATAGCAGCCTGCACACTGAGCACTGGTAAACATAGCAACCTGCATACTGAGCACTGGTAAACATAGCAGCCTGCACACTGAGCACTGGTAAACATAGCAACCTGCATACTGAGCACTGGTAAACATAGCAGCCTGCACACTGAGCACTGGTAAACATAGCAGCCTGCACACTGAGCACTGGTAAACATAGCAACCTGCATACTGAGCACTGGTAAACATAGCAGCCTGCACACTGAGCACTGGTAAACATAGCAACCTGCATACTGAGCACTGGTAAACATAGCAGCCTGCACACTGAGCACTGGTAAACATAGCAGCCTGCACACTGAGCACTGGTAAACGTAGCAGCTTGCACACTGAGCACTGGTAAACGTAGCAGCCTGCACACCAGACACCGGGAAAACTAAGCAGTCTGCACACCAGACACTCAAACTAAGCATCCTGCACACCAGACACCAGGAAAACTAAGCAGCCTGCACACCAGACACCAGGAAAACTAAGCAGCCTGCACACCAGACACCAGGAAAACTAAGCAGCCTGCACACCAGACACCAGGAAAACTAAGCAGCCTGCACACCAGACACCAGGAAAACTAAGCAGCCTGCACACCAGACACTCAAACTAAGCATCCTGCACTCTGGCACTGGTAAACTAAGCATCCGGCACCCTGGCAATGGTAAACTAAGCATCCTGCACCCTGGCACTGGTAAACTAAGCGGCCTGCACACCAGGCACTCAAACTTAGCAGCCTGCACCCTGGCACTGGTAAACATTAGCAGCCTGCACCCCGGCACTGGTAAACATTAGCAGCCTGCACCCCGGCACTGGTAAACATTAGCAGCCTGCACCCCGGCACTGGTAAACATTAGCAGCCTGCACCCCGGCACTGGTAAACATTAGCAGCCTGCACCCCGGCACTGGTAAACATTAGCAGCCTGCACCCCGGCACTGGTAAACATTAGCAGCCTGCACCCCGGCACTGGTAAACATTAGCAGCCTGCACCCCGGCACTGGTAAACATTAGCAGCCTGCACCCCGGCACTGGTAAACATTAGCAGCCTGCACCCCGGCACTGGTAAACATTAGCAGCCTGCACCCCGGCACTGGTAAACTAAGCAGCCTGCACACTATGTGACAATTTGTATGTAATGTCAATACTATGTGCAGAACAGGGACAATTCAGGACTTTTATTGCTGGAAAACCTCTTTTACATCATGTCAGCAGAAGGAGTTAATTGCCAGACAGGATCAATTTTCAAACCCTGCTTTGTTTATGCAAGTAATACTTATGTCCTTCTAGAATAAGCAGGAATTGCCTATAAAAACTGATAAGCTAATCACTTCACCACAGCAGCTGCACCGGTGTCCATTATGACATCTGAGTATTCAGTCTTTTAGGTTTTATTTGAAAAGCTTTTTACCAAGGCCAGGTGTGCATCCTGGGGAATTGAGGCTATATTTTGTAGCAGGCCAGATTGCTCTCTGCAGACCAACTAACTCATATCCGGTGCCTTTCCTCCTCAGTTTTTCTTGGTTGCCGGTAGCATCCAGTAGTAATTACAAATATACATATGAAATCAAAAGATACATGGCCTGCAGTGGCTCTTGTAAAGAAATAATGACATCATTTGTTTGTTGAAAGGTGTCATAAAGAGGAACTTAAAAGGACCACCTTAGCGAAAAAAACAAAAACAAAAACAGTTGAAATCTGACAGAACTGGTTTTGGACTAGTGCATCTCTTCATGGGGGATTCTCAGGGTTTTCTGTGTCTGCCTGAACAGCAGTTTAACTGCCAAAATAGTAAAGCTACCAACCAGCCTCCCTACTCACTTGCACATTATATTGGCAGTCAAACTTATCAACTGCCATTGCTTATAAAAACAAAAGAAAACTCATGAGAATCCCCCATGAGTAGGTGGATTAGTCTAAAAAATGTCAGTTCTGTCTGATTTTAACTGCCTATTTCTTTTGCTGAGCGGTCTTCTAACTGAATAGAATTTGCTTTTTTTTTTTTTTTTTTTACACAATATTAATTTATAAATCATTTAGTAATGTTTTGCCCATTGTAAAATCTTTCCTCACCCTAATTTTTCACAGGCTGTGACATCTTAACTGCTGGCAGGTGCATCGCTGCGGAATGGTTGTTTACTGTATGTTCCAAAGCCAGCAGAAGTTACACCTGGTCACTCAAATTTCTGATGCTGAAACCAGGAAAATGTAACTCCATTCTACTACAGGGCACTGGAGTTCCTCTTCAAAATGTGTTACAAGTAGATCAGCAAGTTCCTTTAAATGCATTACATATGATCCCTCTACTAGTCTAAAGCGGTACTTATCCGTTAGCCGGGCGCATCCTCTAGGTGGCGACAAAACTCCACCAGAGTTACATCTTTCCCTACTATCCATGTCGGCCTGGAGGGGGAATAGTAATTAGCGCCACCTGCCGGATGCGCCCGGCTAACGGATAAGTACCTCTAAAGCAACAGACATAGTTTATCTTAAATGCGAATACTCCTTAAAATTCATTCCACTGGTATACATGATCTGCTATGTCAGCCATTTTTAAAATTCAATAAATCATAATCAGTTTATATAAATGGGTAATGAGATGAAAGTAATTCCAGTTGGCATGCAAACTCTATGCATGTTGCAACTGGGCCAATTAAAACTGACAGTGCATTTGATTGGCTCAGCTCCAAGTTGTATACAATCTGCATGATTATAATTAGTGCCTGCGTCTTCCTTGCTGCAGAAAACATAAAAAGCATATAATACGAAACAAAATGACATGGATAAAAGAAAAGGACATCACAAACATTATACAGCTGAGTAGCACTTCTTGTATACTGTATATACACACTAGGTGTTATGGCGATACGCACACAACAACGAGAGAGAGAGCTTTACCCATATGAGCTTACAGTGTAGGGGGATATTAGCTGGACAAATGAGGCCAGGAGAGTTGCTAGGCTGAATGGAACTCTGTGTGTCACCCACCCTGCATTACCTAGGAAGAAACAATGTTAGGTCACAGGCTGCAAAAAGATGTTGAGAGGAATCTTGAAAGGATGCGGTAAGCCCATGAGAAATCCTGTATGTGAAAGTGAGAAGAGACTACTTAGTTGGAAGAGGAAATAGGATCATACGAAAAGCATAGGTTGGATTTCATAGAGGAGGGGTATATAAAAGTAAACCTGAACTGAAAAGTCAAAATAACCATACACACATCATACTTACCTCCCATGTAGTCTGCTCATCAATCTCTTTCTCCTCTCCTGTGTCCTGTGTGTCCACTGTGAAAGAATGAATTCTCTGTCCTCCATTTGTGAAATAGCCATTACCCCATAACAGCTTACTGGGCAACACACTGTTAAACTGTAATATCGCTCACCTGAGCCATAGGGAAGCATGGACATTACTTTGCTTATCAGTTGTCCTTTCAGTTATAACTGACAGCAACTGGTATATTTCAGTTCTGCCAAAATCTTGTCAGAACTGGAAGGAATCATTGTAAGAAGAAAACAGTGAGCTTCTGAGAGGAACCGACGGCGAGGTAAGTATGTATTATTCATTTGCAGGAACAGCATGTGTTTATTTTTAATAATTTTAATCAGTTCGGGTTCCCTTTAAGAAATCAGTTTTGAAGAAGGAACTTTGCAGACAAGGCAGCGTACGCACTTAAAGCAGATCCGAGATACAAAACTAACTATAACAAGTAACTTGTCTATATATCTTAGCTAAAGTTTAGATTGTTTGCATAGTAAATGTAGCTGCAAACAGCTTCAACAGTATATGATTATTTTTTTCCTGTGATATAATGACAGCAGCCATATTTTGCTTGTCACATTACATAGGCAAGCTTGCCTGCATCTCCAGCCCTCATCCTGTAAAAACTTCACTCCCCTCTGCCTCTGAAATCTCTGGCTAGTAACCGGCTCCTCCTCCTGCCCAGACTGAGCTCCCATAAGGCTACTTTCCCACCAAGACTTGCGTTTTAGGGGACGTTATGGTCGCATAACGTGCCCCTAACGCAACGTATGGTGGTGTTGAAGTTGGATGTCAGATTGACCTGCGTTATGCAGCTCTCAATGCAGCCGCTCCAGGTTAGTGATAGGAAGTCCGATCTTTTTAAGGATTCGGATCATTTGAATCGGATCATTGAAAAGATCCGGATCTTTGAACTAAATCATTTGAATCATTTTACTAGGGAAGCAGACTGGGTGAAATGATTAGCAGGACAGGACTTTCCCTGCACTGTACATTCTGTATGTTCCTGTTTCTTCCAGACAGACATCCACTGTGAACCGAATCTTTCATTGTGATGATCCAGATGATTCGACTCACAAAAAAGATCCGGATCAAATGAACGATTCGTTCATGATCCGAACAACACTACAGTCCCACCAGGAGTCTCCACAGTGCAGTGAATATTAATTAGCCATGTGGCTGGCAGCGGAGGAGGAGGGGAGACTTCCTCCTCCAGCATTACTGAGCATGTGCAAACAGTCTAACGTGGCTTAGCCCAGTATAACGTACAGCATGCAGCACTTTGTTTAAACGTGCTGCGTTACAATGTAACGCAACGTGTGCACTGTGAACAAGCACATTGATTTTACAGTGCTGTGAGTTAGGCTGCGTTACTGGCTGCTGTAACGTGGGACTTTAGCGTCCCACTGTGAAACCAGCCTAAGCCCTTGCTACATAGCTTTCAGAGTGCCAAGCAACTGAAGAAGCTGTGGGCAAAGCTTGTTTAGTTTATAGGGAATTAGAGTATTAAAACAAACAAAAAAAGTAGTTGGCTTGAGGAATGTCCCATAAACTATATGAAAGGAACACAACTATGCAATGAGTGAAAGTTATCTCGGATCCACTTTAAGGTCGCACAAAGTGATTGTTCCTGACCATTTCTGATGACGTTTACCATTCCCGTACAAAGTCACCTCCCTGCTTTTTGCCAGGATGCCTGTTCTACCCTATAAAAAGGGGAGGAATCAGGACCAGCAGAAGAAGAACTGCCAGGGGTTTTCATTATGGCCACCGTAGTCATACGATGCTTAGATATATGCAGAAACACACTTAGGCAGGGGTCACACAAACACAAAACACTTTAGTCTATGGTGCAATTGCGTTTTCCGGAAGCATATGCGAAAAAAAAAAAAAGAGATACAACCTGCACTACTTTCTCGCACAACACATGCGTTTTCTCATTGCAAATCAATTGCTACTGTAAATAAAGAAAAAAATGCACCCCAAAACGTACAATTGTGCGGAAAAACTATTGCTGGTATTTGTTTTCTATTCTGGCAGATGCATGTGTGAACCCTCCCTCAGAAACACTGTACTTTTATCTACCATTCCAAAATGCGCTACAAGGAACATAGTGCAAAAGCAGAACGCAACTGCAGATAACATCCTAAAAGGCAAATGTTTTTCTAGTCTTCCTGTTTTTGTCTTCTGCACTTAGATCTGGGGGAAAATCCAAAGGACATTTACACCTCCCACCATATACGCCTCTGCAGTGTTTTGAAATCCTGATGCTTATCCTAGCAGCCACAAACGTAATGTCTCGCAACCACTTCCTCACTCATTGTACCAAACGTTTGTCATCCCTGCTCTTCTTAATATCTGCAAGTCCTGAGAGCATAGATTGCCGTATCACAAAGCTTTATTTATAAAGCACCAACTTATTATGCAGCGCTGTACAATAGATAGGGGAGGCATTACAATTGTGTTGCACAGGGGCAATACAGTGATAAACAATGGTCCACAAAATAGTGATGTAACAAACAGTGGTGCACAGATGAAATGTAGGGATAAATATAGCAGACGAGCCACTGAGTCCATATGGTGGCAGAGAAGAGCACACAGGGAGAAGAGCCCTGCCAAATACGCTTAGAATCTAAGGGGTGGGGAGAGGGACACAAAAAGGGGGTGGGGTTTAAGTCCAAGTGAGGGGGATGGAGCTACAAAGATGGCGGGTAAGCAATAGTAAACAGACCAGTCTTTTAGGCTGGTTTCACAGTAGGACGTTGCGTTTTAGGGGACGTTATGGTCGCATAACATGCCCCTAACGCAAAGCCTGGTGCTCTCTGATGTGGACGTCAGAGTGAGCCGCGTTGTGCAGCTCACTCTGGTGTCCGTGATGCTGTGATGCGTACTCTTGGACGCATGCGGCATCACGTGGTCCCGCCCGGCCAATCGCCGCACAGAGCGGCGCTCCAGGAAGTAAACACTGCACGTCACACCGTGCAGTGAATATTAATTAACCATGTGCCTGGCCGCTCTCCCCTCCTCCCCAACATTACTGAGCATGTGCAAGCAGTCTAACGCGGCTCTGCCGCTTATAAAGTACTGCATGCAGTACGTTGTCTTATGGTGCAGCGTTACTAAGTAACGCAACGTGGGCACTGTGAACAGCCAATTGATTTTTCATTGCTGTACAGTGGGGTGCGTTACAGGCTGCTCTAACGTGCGCCTGTAACGTCCCACTGTGAAACCAGCCTAAGCCCTGCTTGAATGAGTTGAAGTTGGGGGAGAGCCTAATGGGGGAGGGAATTCCAGAGAGTAGGAGCAGCTCTAGAGACGTGAGCAGGGCTGTGGAGTCGGTCCAAAAATCCACCGACTCCGACTCCTCAGTTTAGGATTCCACCGACTCCGACTCCTCTAATTTGCATATTACAATTTTGTTCATTAAAAGTATGTAACATGAAATTCGTCTCTTAAAGCCCCATCTACACGATACGATTCTTTGTACGATTCAATTACGATTCTATTTACGATCCGATTAAATCCGACATGTCCGATCAGGATTCGATTCGATTCAATTTGATCCGCTATTGCAAAACAATGGCAAATCGAATTGAATTGAATCGAATCCCGAATGGACATGTCGGATTTAATCGGATCGTAAATAGAATCGTACAAAGAATCGTATCGTGTAGATGGGGCTTAACTGCCAACGCTTTGGAATTTTACAAGACAACTGAACTGAGAAGGATATGTAGACTACTATATTTTTTCCCTTTAGACTAAAACTAGTCCTGGGTAAGAGTACTTGTAAAAGGTACAGACCGGAACAAAGAACATCTATCAGGCCCTAGGCAATGTGACTGTGGGTACATGTAAGAGTGATGTGCAGGTGCTCTGCAGGGGAATGAGGAGATTCTTCCTCTATTACACATTCTTCATGCACAATCTGAACAAGGTTTATGGGTGACAGACAACACCTCTGTGTTCAATGTGCACAGCATTCTCAGTGGATTCCCTGCAGCTCTGTGGGGAGTGCATATGTAGAGTATAGTACTACTGTGTAACAAAGTAAACCTGAGACAGATGAAATTAAAGTTTTATACATACCTGGGGCTTCCTCCAGCCGCCTTCAGGATAATCAGTCCCTCGTTGTCCTCCTCCACCACCTGGATCTTCTGCTATGAGTCCAGGTACTTGAGCTAGTCGGGTGTAGTGCGCATGCACACACTCCGCCGCCAGGAGCATACTACACCTGTGCAGCACTATTGCGCAGGTGCAGAATGTTCCTGGCTGTGGGAGCGGCATGCGGCCGGACAGCGCTGACTGGCTGAATTACCAGGACTCATAGCAGAAGATCCGGGTGGTGGAGGACAGCGAGGGACTGATTAGCCTGAAGGGGGCTGGAGGAAGCCCCAGGTATGTATAAAAAAAACTTTACTTTTCATCCGTCTCAGGTACCCTTTAATTTGTAGTCACCAAATCAAATTTTAACAACATATCAAATTATTTGATTTCATCAGCAAAGGGAGTGCATACATTTGCATACATCAGCATCAGTGCAGAATTATTTCCATCTCATTGACCATCTCTATTAGTGACACAGCTACACATCAGGCTTTATTCTTACAGCATAGATGTTATTTAGTATATATAAGAGATTCCTGTGTACACATCATATATACAGTCACAATCAGATATGTATATCTGACCTTAAAAATACGGGGACTGCTTTATTGAAGCAGCACAAGTAACTAATTTTGATTGGTTTATTTAATTTTTGTGGACTAAGCACAGCTATTACTGTATATATACATTATTTTTAATGACTATTATCTGAGAAATAGAACATTTTATCATATTTTCTATTTTAATTACAGCTACAAATTCATTAGGAGTCGGAGTCGGTGCATTTTTTCCCGACTCCGACTCCAGGCACCCAAAATTGCCCGACTCCACGACTCCGACTCCACGACTCCGACTCCACAGCCCTGGACGTGAGTGGGCAAGTGATGTGAGAGGGTGGACATCCATAGAGTGTTAGCATGATTTCTAATGATATATGCAGTAGAAAGGCAAAGAGAAATGGTTATTGTTCTGACTTATCTGATCTGGTTGCTTTGCAGGTAGGACATCATTGCATTTTGTACAGCTTTATTAATAGAAGACAGAAGGATCTGCCGGGGCAGTAGCATCTATCGGACGCCCTCACGCTATACACATTGCGATGTGTTATAATGCAAGTTATAATCCCACAACCATGCGCTGCAATGCACCCGCTATAGGTTCCGTCATAATACCGCGAGTCGAGCTGTGTGCTGCGTTGACTTTATGAATACAGACAACTGATAAAAATGCAAAGCAAAGAGCAAGAGGACATAATAAATCAGCAATCTGTAGCAAACCGACATCAATTTCACTGAGCTTATAAGAACGATCATCTAAAATACGATCACTTGTTGACAGTTACTTGACACCTTTCCAGCCAAATAATAATAATAATAATAATAATAATAAGCCAATAAAGCTATACCCAAAGCATCTCCTAAAAGACTGCTACTGTATAAAGACATGCGATCCGCTGGATAACATTCAGGTTAGGAGGCCAATGTCATTTCACTACCACTTTGTGGTTAAGAGAAACAAAGATTCTCTTGCAGCTAATGAATACTGTGTGAGGTGACTGTGCCTAGTGTGCAGTATAGATTTGTGCATACGATGTACTATGGCTTTTTGCTTGCTTTTTTGTTTTGTGTTTTCTTATAAAAGAGAATGGAAAATACTAGCCACAGACAGGCGTTTCTTTACAAATGCTAAAACCAGAATTAAAGCGGACCTCAACTCAGAACTTCCTCTCTGCTCTAACAGATAAGCAACAGCATAATAACCTTTAAAGAAACATTTCTTTTGTTACAGCTGATACAAATCCTGCAGTAAATCTGCTGTGTGTATGCTTCCTGCTTTCACGGAAGACGACAGAGATAACATCCTGTGTTTACAAATTAGCTGCTCTACCTTGGCAGCCTGTTGACAGATCAAATTACAGTTGTGATTAGTTACAGATGAGGTGGAATTAGATGGGCTAAACACCTCTAAATACATACAGGGGGCATTTCTTTCTGTTTGCCTTCTGTCCTGTGCAAGAGTTCAGGTCCACTTTAAAGTGCTCAAATGACACTTGTACACGTACAGCTACCAAACAGCAAAAATACAAAATTCCAGAAAGCTGTATGTGTAATGTGGAAAGCAATATACAAGTCTATTAAATCTCAGTATGGATGCTTGCAGCTCTGAACAGAGGCAGCATTTTCCTTGTAGGTACTGTAATCAACAGCGATCTCCAAAGTAACAACTTTGAAATGACAAGAGTTTAACTAGGTAAGAGTTCAACAGAAGTTTGCCTTCTTACAACAGAAGGTATCTGTGATTATCCAGGTTGCAATGAACATAGGAGGTCTCCCACAATGCACCATTGTATATGTAAATTATCTATTGTTATCCCTGTAACCATCCAATCAACAAGCTGACACAGCATTGCATTCCAGGGGTTCTGGAGGTGTGTTTAGCTTTCAGGGACAACAAAAAGGGAAGATTTGCATATTCAGCAGTGATGGATTGTGGGAGACCTGATATGCTCCCTGCAAATACCTTATATTTTAAGAAGGCAAATTTCTGTTTCGCAGAGTATTTTTTTAGCAGGGGGATTTTTGGTCCTTTTTAGCCTCTTACACAGCTATAGGAGTTCTGGTTCACCACAAGCTTGCTGGGCAATCTGTAACTCTAGGTAGAGTTCAAGTCACTTAGCAGGTTCACCTTTCAGTACTGCCAGAAGCTACATATATGCACTCCATACCTGTTTCCTGGGAGGTATACACAATAACAGTTACCTGGAAAGCTCTGAGAATGTTCTGCAAACAATATCTTTGCACGGACACACAGCCTACAAGCCTGTTTTGAATGGAGAGAGGAGCGGGAAATGGCTGCAAGGTGGTTGGGGGACTATTGTACTCGCACTAGATTAGGGAATGAAGATTTTTACTGTAAAAAGATTATGAACAAATACAATAGATTAAGGAATGAACTTTCCACAAAAGGTCTCTTCAGCCTACTATCAGCAGCTGAAAATTTAGTGTGTGTACATAGCCCAATGTTCTTCCCAGAAATTTTTTCCACCCGGGTGCCATGAAAAAGTAGCTGGGTGGAGCGCAGCCGGGGGAATGCAGGGCTGGCACAACTCTGCTTAAAGCATAAGAGGAGGAGAGACAATGACAGCCGGGCGCTCACCAAAACTAGCCGCGTGGGGCACCCAGAGCCTGGGGAGAACACTGTAGCCTAAAGTTACGTACACACGATATTCTACCTTCAACTGAGGCAGCCATTCAACCACCAAGCTCATTTCAAGATCCAGCATGCAGCCCCCTCCCAAGGGCACTCCTCTCTCCTTACCCTGCAAGCCAGGAGCAGTTCTGTTACACCACTTATACAGGAGGTTTTCTCATCGGACACCTGAAGTGAGAGGAGCATGGAGGCTGCCATATTTATTTCCTTTTGAACTAGGAACACTAGGAAGCTCGCCGTGGAAATAGACTGTGGAAAGTGAACTTGTGGATGGCGGAACCATGGCTGAAACTTACATTTTGCATTAGTTAAGTCTGAGGGGGAAGTAGAGAAGCAAGAGGACAACCCAGCATGCCCTGCAACTTCCTTTTTGTGTACCAAATAAGAGTCAGGTAAACTGGGGAATGATCATTTATCAACAAGAAAAGTAATAGTGATTTTAACTTTTGGATTACCTGGTTAGCATCCTTATTACTTATTTACCAGATAAAAATAAAGAATTGATTTTTGATTTTATGCCCAACAGTTACACTTTAACAAAAACCCAGACTAATCTGCCATATTCAATTCTTATGCGCCGGTATCGAGCCAGCGGCTTGATGCCGGTGCGTCACCTCTCGTCCGATCGATCCCCGCTCGTCCGCACGGGCACTTCCTTATCAGCGTTTCGTTTCAACCATTGTCCGCCCGCGGGGATCGAGAGCGCTATCGACCCGCCGCGGTGATCGGATAGGTTGAATATTCTCAATCGAGCCATCAGCGGCTCGATTGATAATATAAAACGAACCGTCTATGCCCAGCATTACACGAATAAGCCACTATGCAGGTAGACATCACCCTGCATTATACAGGGCCCCATAGCGACTGGATGGCTATGGAGATACTCCATGTAATAAGTATAGTAAACATGCCTACGTGACAAGTGAAAAAAAAGGTGAAGAAAAATATAAGGGAAGTATTTCGCGCACAAGTTACTCTCTGGAATGCTATATAGGGGTGTCGCAGTAAGCAGGAATGTGGGTGCTGCAGGTTTCCTATCACAGTCTGGTTAATGCAAATCACACTCTCCGAATTGCTTCCATAAGCTGTCAGAGGAAAGGCAGGGCTGGTCACAGAGAAAATAGCCCTGATCTCCTCCCTGAAACAATACCATCCCTTATCAGAGCAGACTGCAGTCTGGTTTCCTGTCCCAGACTTCTGCATTACGGTTTAGGACAAGTGAAACAGGGTAGCCTAGTTAGGGGAACAAAGTCTATATCAGATCCCACTGCAGAAAGTATGCAGACAAGTTCCCTCCTCCAAGGCAAACTATACTGACTTAAGAGACAAGGGACTCTCTTGTCTGCAGGGGATGGTGCGGGAGCCGGTTCCCCAACACATCTGACCAGCTACGTGTCCTGCAAGAAATGAGAGCTCAGGAGGAAAGGACGGGCAGAGGATATCTAGGCTTCTGGTGATGCATAGCAATCCATAGGACTGCACAAGCATCTGTGCAAGGGATTACACACCTATCAACATGGTACTCACTGCAGGGCTGTTACAACACTTTTTATAATTTATTTTTCTATGAATAAATAAACAAAAATTAATAAACACACCGATGCACGCTTTGCACTTTTTCCACCAGCTGTATTTTGATTAAAAAACAAAACGAAAAAAAGAATCAGCTCGCACGCGATTTTCCCCTACTATGCCGATCACAAAGGGACCATGATTATCACTGTAATGGTGTTGCCCTGTTCCCAATAAAGCAATTCGATTTTTACCCAAATGCAACCGATCTACATGCTGCTCTTTTGTTTGGGTAAAGTCAATGACAGTGACTTCTGTCCCCCCTAATGTAAAGCTATGACACATTAATTATCTATACAGCTGTCATGCTGCTATGGACTTTGCTGAAAATGCTTGAAACATTTAATAGGGTTACTTTCACTCTCCCCCAGCACCTTATCACATGACCTGACAGGAAGCTGTGCCATCAGTTCTCCTTGCTTAGGTTTGACTGCTGCCACTGACTGACAGCGGACAGCTTTTTTCTGCTCTATGAGGCTCACGGTGGTCAGTTGCATAACACATGTGTTATAATGAGTGTAAAACTGCAATGGAGACTGGACATAGGCTGTAAAGTTTACGTAAAGGGAAAAAAAAGTGTGCTAGTGGGTACTTACCTCAGGAGATTAAAGCCTCTGGATCCTAAAGAGGCTTCTCCCCTCCTGTTCTCCAGGGGAGATTCAGTGCTTACTCCCCCGAAAATTCCCTTTTTGCCGCTTGTTGGCAGTGCGCGGAGTAGAGGATTTCCAATAGGCTCTAGCAGATATAGCGAAGCCTGATTGGGTCCGCTCTATTGCACAGCTGGTTCACGCCTGGGTGGTAGAGCAGATCCAAATTGGGCTCGGCTCTTTCCACCTGGGAGGGAGAAGCCTCTAAAGCACCTGTGCGCATCGCCTAATGTAAATATTATTGACAGTGTTGCAATGCTGGAATAAGCTGGCTGAGGAGGATGGGGAAGCCTCATTAGGAGGTAAGTACCCCCCAGGAGCCCTTTTTTCCCTAAAAGTTTACCTTAATGCAAAGCAGGCATGCAGCGAGTTACAATGATGCAATCAGTTACACCGCAGTACTGTGAGTGTGAACAGGCCCATAGAATTTGTTTGGGCACTGAGCTGACATGCAAAATTATTCTGCAATGCAACTGAGCACTGTGAAGTAGCCCTGAATGTCTCTTGACTTCACAATTCTGAAGATTACCGTATTTTTTGGACTACAAGACGCACCTAGGTTTAGAGGACAAAAAAAACAGGGGACAAATATATACACTTAACCCGGTGCATCCATGATGAAGGGGCATCTTGTGGATTATGCCCCCTTGTACCTCTTATGTCTCCCCGTGTCCTCCTCTGTCCACCATGTGTTCTCTCCTCTGTCCCCCATGTGTCCTCCTCTTTGTCCCCCATGTGTCCTCTCTGTCCCCCATGTGTCCTCCTCTCTGTCCCCATGTGTCCTCCTCTCTGTCCCCCATGTGTCTGCCTCAGTCCTCTATGCCCCTTTGTGTCCCCCTGTGTCCTCCTCTGCATGGTCACAGTACAGGGAGTCGCCGGCATTGCGCGGGTTGGAGGTACGTATTGGCAGGCGTTCACAAGTCAGGAACTCCCTGCATTTGGACTATAAGATGCAGTTACTACTTTTCCCCACTTTTGGGGGAGAAAAAGTGAGTCTTAACGTCCAAAAAATGCAGTAGTTGTTATTTTCTTTTGCTGGGAGAAATAGAAATGGCAACTGGTGAAGTGTGGCAAAAAAAAAGACAAATATATAAAATGTGTTTCTCACCACTTTATACATAGGTCTAATGAAATACTTAATCATGAGCATTTTATAGGCATTTCCTTCAGGACCCCCAATTCTGTGCCCTGCCCTTCACAGTCTCAACAGTATGCTAATGCAGTCCCACTGTTAACTCATTCAGCTCCATAGCATCAGGCTGCATGAGCACATTTTTTAAACAGGATTTTAGTTGTAGAAACATAGTTTTACCCCAAATGTTCACTCTGCTAAAGATGAAGATTAGTTTTCAGTTTTGCCCGGAGTGCACCTTTAAAAATGATAAAAGCAACAACAACAGCAGCAGCAGCTACTACAATGTATGTCCAGGATATAAATACACCGCCTTCTATAGAATTGCTGACCCACCATTTCACAGCTAACTGCTGTCACTGCAGTTTGGACATTGTCAGTGTTGACGTGTTGTTCAGTGTCCACTGTGGCCTTTAATCTGGTGCTAATGATGATGGCTGGAAAGCCGGTCATGCCCACAGCGGTTTCCATACAGATCTCAGCACATAAAATACATAAACAAAAAGTGATGGCAACAGGACAACAGCTTCAGATTCTGTCAAGCAACACAAACAAGAAGTGCAATACTACAGACTGGTGAATTCCTCAGGGCAAGGTAGAGTTAGGATATACCAGTCTCCCCATGGATGACTGATTCTGATGATTACATGGTGAGTGAGGATATTATGCAAGCACATTATTATTGTGCTCAGACTCATCTAAACAAGCAACAACGTCTGCTTGGGCTGCGGCCCAAAAAAACTACTATTAGGCCAACAGGCTTCCAACCAAATTGGCCCTAGGCTGACAGAGGCTATAAAGGCCTATACCCACTAAGCAATTTTCTCAAACAATTTCATGCGGTCTTTGTGGTGGGTATTGAACTTAAGAGACATTATATTGTGACCTCCTCTGAGAGACGACATCTTATGACCTCAGTTATTAAGTATATTTTGTAGTGTAAAGTATACTGAAATAGGCCTCGTTTCCATTTATGCATTTTGTTCACATTTTTCCTGCAATTAAAATTTGCATGTAATGAAAGTTAATGTGCTGGTCTCGTTTTTATTAAATGTGAATTTCTGTTTGCGTTCTACTGCAGAAAAAAAAGCCCGATAACCTGCTGCATTTTTTTGCATGCTGCACTAGTTTGTGTACAAATCGCACATAACGATTTTCGGTAGCGCCGCATGTGAAATGCGAAAATTCTCATACGTTTTACAAAGAAAACAAAGGAGATGGAAATTGTCATGCTAGTCGAGAGAGAAAAACGGGACTTTAAGTAGGAACTCCGGTGAAAATAATGTAATAAAAAAAAAGTGCTTCATTTTTACAATAATTATGTATAAAGGATTTAGTCAGTGTTTGCCCACTGTAAAATCTTTTAAATCCCTGATTTACATTCTGACATTTATTACATGGTGACATTTTTACTGTGGGCAGGTGATGTAGCTGCTGTATGTTTTTTCGGTAGTTGGAAACAGCTGTAAACAGCTATTTCCCACAATGCAACAGGGTTCACAGACAGGAAACTGCCAAGAGTATGTACTCAGAATTTCTTTGTGAGAGGGGTTTCACCACAATATCAGCCATACAGCACCCCCTGATGGTCTGTTTGTGAAAAGGAATAGATTTCTCATGTAAAAGGGGGTATCAGCTACTGATTGGGATAAAGTTCAATTCTTGGTTGGAGTTTCTCTTTAACCCAGGACCCTCATGTGTGGGAATTAGCCATTTTTGTTGCCCATAGCAACCAGCCATATTTTATCTGCACAACAGAACTGTAAACGTAGGCAGGATAAAACACTTCAGGGAACCAACAGTCAGTTTAAAGAGAGTAAGGCAAATGCAGGTGAGCAGACTTCTTGAGCCAGAGATTTACAGCATGACATATACTGTATAAGCCACGAACCACCAAAAGCAATACAGACCAGGGGCAACTACTAATTTATATTTGTATACACATTTAACTTGCGCGCATATTGAAACAGGTTAAAAACTAAGCACCACTTTGAATCAAGACATTTAAAGTGAACCAATCACCATTTTTAGCACCCAGTGCATCTCAATAGCACATTTAATATGCATGCCAACAATGTGGCTCATTAATGAAAAAAAGCTTCAAATTTACCTCTTCTTTTTACATTTAAAAGTTTAGCAGAGGGTTTTATTAGCCTATGTCTGAGACCTGCCCAGCCGCACAATTTTTAGACAGATAAAGACTAATGTAATCATTTTATTGCACACATTAGCAGAGAGCAAACAATAGCTTCCATGGGGGGGGGGGGGGGGAGGGGGCATAGGAGACTATGCTTCAGAGAGTTTACAGAAGTCACCGATGCTATTTTCACACCTTCTCCTGGATAAATTATGGGCAGCAAGAAGGGGAGGGGGGGGGGGGGGACATGGCAGCTTCTATAGCTTTTAAAAACAAGGAAAAAAAGTGGTGCCCGCTTACCCTTAAAGGGGAACTGAAGTAAGAGGTATACGGAGGCTGCCATATTTATTTCCTTTTAAGCAATACCAGTTGCCTGGCAGCCCTGCTGATCCTCTGCCTCTAATACTATTAGCCATAGCCCCTGAACAAGCATGCAGCAGATCAGGTGTTTCAGACTTTAAAGTCAGATCTGACAAGACTAGCTGCATGCTTGTTTCTGGTGTTATTCAGATACTACTGCAGAGAAATAGACCGGCAGGGCTGCCAGGCAACTGGTATTGATTAAAAGGAAATAAATATGGCAGCCTCCGTATACCTCTTACTTCAGTTCCCCTTTAAAGCAAAATGGATTTCACAAATATGGGAGCATTGTTTCTTCTGTTTCAGACAACTCCCTGGCTTGCATGCTCATCCTATGGCTTCAGTACATAATGAGCCTACAGACTGACTTTTAAACGTAGGGAGATGGCAGCTTCTAAAATCAATCACAGACGCATTCAATTGATTCCACTACTTTGCCAGTACTATTCTATAAAAGGTCATGTACTCCTCGTAAAGAGGAAAAGCATTCCTGTGTGCACAAGGACGTAGGAGGTATGTTCCTTTAAGCAGTTGTTGCACGTGCTGAAATGCCTGTGGGCTCACAGCAGTCAACAGGAACAGGACCATGAGAAATTTTTTTTTTTGCACACTAAGAAAAAAAATATCTCTATGCTAATCTTCCCAGATGTTCAGTCAGCGAGGCTACACAGAGAGCACTCCCTCCACTTCCAATGCAAGCCTCTGTGTCGCTGGTTAATGTGTAACAAACCCCTCCCCTCCCATTTATTGCACAATTCTTTCGTTGGAAAAATAAGTGTTAAAGAGCCAACATACGCATGATTACATTGTAGACAAACTCATGACACGAATATTAAGAAACCTCTGATCCAGCAGAACATTAAGCTGTTCCATTCGTGTGTATTTATTATCAGGTAGTGTAAAGGACATAGCCATGAATACTGTATATAAAAAGCCTTGTGCAACAGCGCGAGACAGTTGTGCAACTGCTTGCCTATTTACTCCCACTAGATCAATCAGGCTGGGGACATGAAAAAAAGAGAACATGTGTGTTTATGTTTGATAACATCAAGTGAATAGGTGTGATTCATTGCAAAAAATTTACTCCGTTTGGCCTATTTACAGCCATGGAATTGATCCAGGAACATTTGCTTTACCGGATTAGCACATAGTGACTATGAGAACACCGCTCCACCCAAACCTTTGTGCATATTGGACTGGGCTGGTCCGCTGTGAGTAAGATAATGATTATTATGATCATTGTGTATTTATATAGGGCTGACATCTTCCACAGCACTTTACAGAGCATGTAATCAGGTCACTATGCGTTCCCCAGAGAAGCTCACAATCCTAGCCATACAATTATCGATGGTCACTTGATGTGACAAGACGACGATACATCTCTCTCCGACCAGAAACTGATCAGAGAGGGATCGATATACACGACAGACAGCACATCGATGTTCAATAGATTTCAGCAGCTAATCTACTAAAAATGAACTGAACTGTAGTGTAGCACTGTTCAATGCAATCCTATGGCCCATCAATCGACCACCACTCCTACCCCTTACCGATCGACGGAAATCTTCCATCTGTCCCACTGATTGTTTTGATCGATTATAGGTCAAAATCTATCGATTGGAGATGTTGGGGGCATAGATTTCTGTCAGATTAGGGCAGTGTGATTGAACCTGCCAGGAATCAGATTGGAAAATCAACAATGTTTGGCCCGCTTTAATTCTACTACAGTCTTAAAGGACCACTATTGTGAAAAATTGTAAAACTGAAAGCGCATTATTTATAAAAATAGTACATTGCTCCCAGAGTAAAATGCACTATAAATGACTTTTCTCCGAAGTCACTGTCACAGTAAGGGAGTACAAGTCGGACAGCTTTTGGACTAGTCCGTCGCCTCATGGGGGATATTCAGTATTTCCTTTATCCTTTACAAAACACTCCCTGGGCAGGTTACAAAAACACTCCCTGAAAAGGATCTATATATGGAGCTGGCCAGCCTCCATACTAACTTTCATGGTATGTTGGAAACTGGACTAAGCAACTGCTATTCTGTAAGTGCTTTAGAAAATAGGAGAAACCCTGAGAACCCCCTGTGAGGAATTTGACTAGTCCAAAACTTTTGTTACTTACTATAAATGACAGCAACATAGTAAAAAACTGGAACAAATGCACATCTTATACATACATATACACATGCATTTATAAAATGTACATTTTCTTTGTGATAATGGTCCTTTAAGAAGTGTACAAATGCACAAACCATGTTGCCCATAGTGATTGTACTTCCTTATCTCCATACTTAGCGCCGCTTCTGCTGAGGTCTGTGGGTTTTAGGGCCCTTTTCAACTAGAGGTGATTTGATTCAAATTGCAAAACAATAGAGATTTTTAAATCGCTAGGTTGATAATTTAACATATGAATCGCGGTAGGCATTTTCAACTACCGCGATTCGATTTTCTGCAAAAAACAACAGCTTTTTGGAGCCATTTTGAGAGGGATTGTGCAATGCAAATGCATTGTGTATGAAAAATTGCAATCGCTGGCATTAGTGATTTGCTATTGCTAGAGGAAAAGAGCCTTAAAGAGAATCTGTATTGTTAAAATCGCACAAAAGTAAACATACCAGTGCGTTAGGGGACATCTCCTATTACCCTCTGTCACAATTTCGCCGCTCCCCGCCGCATTAAAAGTGGTTAAAAACAGTTTTAAAAAGTTTGTTTATAAACAAACAAAATGGCCACCAAAACAGGAAGTAGGTTGATGTACAGCATGTCCACACATACAAAATACATCCATACACAAGCAGGCTGTATACTGCCTTCCTTTTGAATCTCAAGAGATCATTGTGTGTTTCTTTCCCCCTGCATCTCTCATGCACTGAAGTTTCAGGCTGCTCATTTCTTCCTGCAAACAGCTTTGCCCTTGTCTGAATTTCCTCAGTATGTGAAAGCCCAGCCAGCTCAGAGGACGATTTATCCAGCTTGTAAAAGATAAGAGAGCAGAGAGAAGCTGCACTAATCTAAATATCACACAGGCAGTGTGCAGAGAGGGGCCTGAAAGGGGGAATTCATAGCAGAACCACAACACTGAAGAACTTAGCAGCCTTCCAGACACTGGCCGACAAGTCTGACAGGGGAAAGATACATTGATTTATTACAGAGACTGTGATAGTACAAAGTGCTGCAGTAAGCCAGAACACATTAGAATAGCTTTTGGAACTTGTAGGATGATAAAAAACAGGATGCAATTTTTGTTACGGAGTCTCTTTAAAGGTGAAAACGCTAAAACAAAAGAGGCGGAACTGTTCTCCAGAGTAACCAATCAGGTGTCATCTATCTAATAAGTATTCTCATTGCTCACTCTAGAAGAGGCTTCGCTCTCCAGGTTTCATCCACCTGTTTTTGTAAACTGTCTCTTTTGTGTACACAAAAGTGTACTAGTCTCTCCTGTTCAGCTGGAACAGATTGTTTTCCTGACAGCTGACATTTTCCCAATTCTGCTATTTATTTTCTCCCTAAAGTCTTAATTCCACATGTTGTGGAAACAAAGCACATGGTGTGAAGTAAGCTTCCCCGCAGGCCTCGCGCATGGATGAGGGATTTCAGAAGATTTCCTGTCAGCCTGATAAATCTGAGCCATTGTATTGGTCTTATGTATGATTAGTTCCCCAACCTAAAATGCTCCAAATCATTCACATGATGGCTACATGTTCCAGGCATGGACTGCTATTCTAGCATGAAGCATATCACAGCTGCATCTCACAAGTTCTCATACGGCAGAGAAGGACATTATCAGCGTGCAAAAATGCAGGTTTCCCTTCAGGTCATTACCATCATCAATTTTCAGACTGGCAGCTGAGAGGTAAATTCACTGCCTGTTAGCTGCTCTCCTGCAGTGGCCGGGTGCTTGTTAGCGCTCAGTACAGGCAACGGGCAGGCGGCCCCCCATTGAGTCACGTCTGAACGTGGCCATGCGCCATGCTCAGTCACAACATTTCCCGATTCTTTGACCTTCGATTTGATGCAAACGGGGTCCAGTGCGCATGGACCCTCAATGTAAGTTATAGGTTTTTAACCTGTATCTGGAGAAGTTTTAATAAAGTGTAGCCCCCTGTTTGAACTAAAGCCTGTGTTGTGGTTTATGCCCTGGTGGTGGCCACATTTGTCTCTGAGCACTTGGGGACTACAGGCTGCAACAGAATATACAAACCCCAGGCAAGTATTCTTCCCAGTCCAGATTTGAACCTGGGACCCAACAAAGGAAGGTGAAAGTACTATCCAGCTACAGATGCCCAAATGCTTACCTCAAGCAAATGATGCAGTTGCAGGACGGTGTGTATAATACAAAGTCTTGGTTATCAGGTATCAACGGAATCAGCTGATGCCGGATAAGTAAGTTTCCTGGTTGCTTGAGTCTCTCTCAATGTTCAAAATAGGCCCAGCTTATACAGTTCTATATATACACACCACTCTATATACATACCATGCACTCTGTATTAAATGTTAAAATAAAGTTATTCAAAATATATTGACATTGGGGGAGCCGTGGAACCCAGTCTTTGGACACAGCCCACAAACAGCCCAAGAAATTGGCTTTCACCACTGAGAGTACTTCTGGCGATTTGTGCCGGTTGGTTGAGACTGATGGTTAGATGTGTTCCAGATAAGCGGGACTCCATGCATGCCCTCATACCTGTACGGAAATATGACAGACCTTTGGCAGGTAGGAACATTTCAGCCCTTTCCCAGTTCTCCCCTGGAGTCTATGTATATGTCTTATGGCAATAGAAGCTACAGTGAGAGATTGATCAGTATTTACTGCACCAGACCTGTAACAAGGTAAACCGTGATCGCAGCCTCTTCATACTGGCCTGAATCAAGTCACAAGAACAGATTTGCCACACGTGTAGCAAGGGTTAAAACACTTGGCTGTCATTTCACATTTGAGATAAAAAAAATCTTGATGCTGCAGAAGTCAGCTTTCTTAAATCTATATTCTTCCTCTTTCTCCAGAGTACTTCCTCATGGCCGCCCTCCTCCTCCTCACATACAGCTCCATGGGAGGTGAAGGGGCAGTGCTCCAGGAGCCTCACCCTGGTTAGGAAAACAAATGTGGAGCCTGAGCAGCAGGGAGTATGAGACATTTCCTGAGGAATCCAGGCAGATTTTTTTCCCTTCCTGCTTCGCTTACACAGTTACCTTTTCCTCTTTCCTCTCCCACAATGCTGCAGGGTCACATCTTGGAGGACACGGCCACAGGGCCACAGCCTTAACGCTTTCACCCCTGGGGCTGGTGGGGAATTAGGACTTTCACAGCTCCTAGTTGTAAAGGAGATGCAGTAAAAAACAAATTATACCATTAGAAGTACTAAATAAGTCCAGTAGGACACTAGCCATAAGAGACCAAGTAGCATAAGTGCGAAGCCACTCAGGACACTTGTATCTCTAGTTAGACACAGCACAACGCTGACACGGAATGTGAAAGGAATCTACAAGCTATTAAAAAACAATGAGAGCTTATTGGGAAGACATCATCAGATGTATCTCATATTACTGTAAGGGCTCAAACCCACTAGCAGCCTTTTTTAAGCACCAGTGATTTGAAAAAGCTCTTGCTAATGCAATGCTATTGGAGATTTTTATAAAATCACATCGCTCAAGTGGGATCACAGCCATAGCATTACATTAGCAAGAGCTTTTTAAATCACAAAGCGCTCAGAAAAATCGCTCCTAATGGGTTTCTGGCCTTAGGGCCCGTTCACACTTAAAATCACAGAACGCCGGCGATTACCGCCGGCGTTTTGTGGGAGGGATTTTCCCGCGATTAGCGCAGAAAAATCACTGGACACTGCGGCGGTTTTGGAGCGATCGCGATTAACATGCTGTGCACGCTAATCACGATCGCAAATCGCGGATCGCTCGTCGCCGGCAAACTGCTGCATGCAGCGTGGTTGCGGTTAACGCTAACCGCAACCGCGGCAGTGAGAACACTGCCACTCGCTACATTGTGTAGCGGTTCTTGCAGAACCGCTAGCGGTTTGCCGTGAGCGGGAATCGGGCGATTCCCGCTCAGGTGTGAACAGGCCCTTACAGCTGGAAATCATGTGACCACTCAGTACGGTTCTTTAGTGCCTGAAAGCGAGAGCTGTGTCACATGACAGTAATGCTGCTACATCTCACGTTCACCTCTGAAGGGTTGCGGTGGGAGGGTGTCCTAAACCTGCATGTGATAAACTGCATTATTCATGGACCAAGCAACCCATGACTGCTTGCTTAAATGCCAATATTTAAACTATGTCTTGGTATTATGGGTCAGCTTTTTGCTTTCTGTGCCCTAGTTGAAGCTCCTGCCATGCTGCCTTTCTGTACTAATTTCAGATGCTGCTGGCTGGACTGGACAGCAGTCTCTATTTTTCCAAAAACTCCGCCCCTGACCTCTCATTGCCCATAAAAGGAAGTCAGGGAGGAGGAGGGGGAGATCATACAGCCTTTCTCTGCAAACAACCCCTTAAACTTACCACTAACTTTAACTGTTGCCTGGTCCTATGGTAAACACTAACCATTTCTAATCATGAAGGTTAGTGTATTTATCCATGTCCTTAACCTTTAATTAATAAATATGCTCCCAAGTACACACCCAACAATCTTATCCTCCTCAGGTTTTGTGCCTGACCTTAATGAAGGTCTCAGTGAACTTAAAGGTGACCATGCAGGAAGCAATGTAAATGAGCAATCAAGCAAAACAATTACATGCAGAGAAGCAACTCAAAGTCAAGTAGTTACAGGGGCGTAACTAGAAATCACTGGGCCCCCTTGTGAAACTTTGGATGGGGCCCCCTCCCACCAAACTTCTCCCAGCCTCAGATTATTACACTCACTGTGTCTATCTCCAATGCAGCAGAACTGGCTTTGCAGACTTCTCCAGTATCACTACAGTACACAGCACTTGGGGAGGAGTAGAGAGGTTGGGGGCTGGGCACTTTACACAAGAGCCTGCTGGACACTGAATAGGTACTGCCTATAAATCATTGTCTATCTTTGGCTGAGCAGATGCTGTCATTACAACAATCGTGCGGAAAGCTGAAAGCTTTTTCTCTCCATGCCCAGACTCCTCAAGCATCACTAAAAGACACAGCATTTGGGAAGGGGCTGGAGAGGCTGGGGGTAGAACAGCGCTGTACACAAGATCCTGCTGAACACTAAAAAGGGGCTGTCTACAAATCTTTGTCTGCAAAACTTTGTATAATTCCTTATCAGTGGCTGAGCAGACGTAGTCATTAGAACAATTGGGCAGAGACCAGAAAGGTTTTTTTATTTCTCTTCTAGCCCTTAATTGTCAGTTTCTTAGGACAGGGCCCCCTGTGGCTGCATCCCTTGCAGGGTCTATTGTTACGCCCCTGATTAGTTCATTTTGAACTTCAACAATTGATTTGAAGTAGTCTGAATAACTTTTTTTATTGATTTGCATCTCCTCATATTACATCTACTCTTTAGCATTTTATGTAGTGGACAGGTACAAAATTGACAGATAAGAACCAATTTCCATCAATCGCCACAGAGTCGATCTAACCTTTCTAGCAAGGCCAGCCAATAAGACAACCTTCAAATCACTTGTTTTAATTTAAAGTGAACCTAAAGTCACAAAAAAAAATGATATGAACTCACCTGGGGCTTCCCTCAGCCCCCTGCAGACGATCGGTGCCCTCGCAGCCCCGCTCCGATGGCCCAGGACCCGCCAGCGAACACTTCCGGTTTGGCCGTCACCGGCCGACAGGCATGGGAACGCGAGTGATTGTTCGCGTTCCCAGCCTGTATATCGCCCCCTATGCTGCTATTGCCGCCACTGTCGGCCAAACCGGAAGTGTTCGCCGGCGGGTCCTGGGCCATCGGAGCGGGGCTGCGAGGGCACCGATCGTCTGCAGGGGGCTGAGGGAAGCCTCAGGTGAGTTCATCTCATTTTTTTTTTTTTACTTTAGGTTCTCTTTAAAAAGAGAAACTTTAGACAAGGATTGAATACACGTTACTTTTTTTTCGAAGAATCGTTCCGATAGATGCCTTCGATAATAAAATTCCGTCATGTCCGATGTTCCGCTCGATTTCTCATAGAAATGAATGGAAAAAAGATAAGAAAAACGAGTGGAAGATAAGAGAATCGAGCAGAAAATCAAATGGCTAATAGATCGCACGCAGAATTGAACGCGAAAAATGTAATGTGTATTCCCAGCAATAGATCAACAGGGGGGGGGGGGGGGGGGGTCTGTGTAGCTGATATTGTGGTGAAACCCCTCCCACAGTGTGAGGTCATGACCATGGTCCTGACAGTTTGCTGTCTGTGAACCTTGTTGCATTGTGGGAAATAATGGCTTTTCCCAACTGCCAACTATAGCTCGCAGTAACAAACATTCTGTACAGATCACCTGGCAGAACTAAAGATGTCACCGCCAGTGATACATTTCAAAATGCACATCAGAGAGCGGAAAGATTTTACAACGGGCAAACACTGACTAAATAATTTATCAATGAATATTGTAAAAAAACAATTTAATTCATTTATGTTATTTTCACTACAGTTCCTCTTTTAAACGCGACCACCCTGCTTCATACAATTTGTGCCAATTATTATTATAAAATAGATTTTTCAGACCACTTGTTTATTGATATTGTTTTGTATATTGGTCACCATTATGGAAGTCATAGATATCCTATAATCGTCTTTCCAGCCAATCAAAATAAGATCTTACAAGGCTTAAAACCCCTTCAACCAAGATGACTTTGACTGAGGGTTAGCGCTGAGTTTCTATGACATCACTACAGTGGTTCCTGCATTGCCCCATTCCAAATGAAGCTTGCTGGCCAAAGCAAGGCCTATAGGTCCTGTTCCAGAACATTGCTCTGTGGTGTGTAACGTAGCATGGTGCAAGATGGTAAGGACTGCTTATCTGCCTACTATCTGCTGACTAATGTGTCAGGTTTGTGGCCAGGTCTACACATACCAGAGTGTCAAACAAAATACAGGAAAGCAAAATTAAAGCACATAAAGGGAACCAAAACGCTAATTTAATCAGCACAGAATGTAAAGTCACCACATATACTGGTTAATTAATGGCATGCTTTGTTTGGTCCCCTGTATTAATGGGCCCTGTAGCAGCTGCACCTTTGTCACTGAACTCTCTACTTTTCCCAGCAAGTTCAGAAGACATTCTAATAGATCACCTCAGGAAGGCTGTACAACTACAAGGCAACCCTTTATAACCTCTTACTGCCTGTCCGCCAACATGTGTCCCTCAGTGCTTGTCAGTCTGTGTGCCATTTTGATTTTATGACAAGGAACAATGCATCTCCTGTAATAAACCTCCCTTGTTCACTGCACTGCAGCTGACCAAACACTCAGCGAAACTATAACATGAGTAGTAAATGATGGTGTCCACACAAGCTCCAGAAGAAGTTCTTGCTTGCAGTAATTTGCCTTGCAATCAAGGCTGGGTGCACACTTCAGCTGTGGGCAACCGTAAAAGTTTTGCCAAAATTACATTAATTTTTTGTATTACGTTTGCCTGCGTTTTAGTGCATAGCATAAAAATACATTGTTTTGCGTAATAAAGCTGAATTCAGGCAGTTTCCTTACCACAATGTAAACATGAAAACTAGCTCAAAGAATTGCCAAAACACAAGCAGCCCATAGTGTTTATGCAGCACTTTGTGTTTGACGTAAAACGAAAAATGAACGCAATTATACCAAGCGTGTGTCCAGCTTAATAAACGCTACACTGACTTCAGCCTCTGGTGGACTAATCAAGACTAGTGCAAGAAATTTTATGCAAAATTGGAGACGTTGCCTAAAGGAACCAATCGAGTTATATCTGTTGAGGGATGCCAGGATTCTGGTATCTGACTCCTAGGAACTACTCCAAGTTTGCTCTAGTTTTGCTAGCGCTTGTCTTGAATTGAACGTGAAGTGAAAGGAATACAGTGGCTGCTATCCTCATTCTCTATTAAACACTGCCAGTTGCCGGATGTCTGTGCTGATGCTATGCCTCTAATACTTTGTCAGCATGACAGCCAGGCAACTGGCACAATTTACAAGGGCCCACTTCCACTAGTGCCAAATACGGCATGAATCTGCAGCTTTTCCCCGCAGGCAGGAGGGGCCGGGAAATGCTGCCTACTTTTTCAATGCCTGCCAGATCATACTACTGTGCGAATCAGGACGGCAGGCTGCAGATTTCTGCAGCACGCAACTGAAACACTGTATCCATGCATGGCACGGTGTAGCGATTCTAGGTGCATCTTCACAACGCAACGGGAGCCAGGGCAAAATCGGAAACAGACATGGCTCAACTGGAAACCGGCAGTTAGGAAATGAAGATGGCAGCCTCCGTATTCCTTTCACTTCAGGATTCTTAACCCTTAATAACCCCGCCTCCCGCTCTTTTCTGAACATTGTTATGCTCCCACTGACTTAAATGGGAAAGCTTGAAAAACTTGCAGATTGTTTTTTAAATTGTTTAGTCAGTGCTGAGTCATTGCTTACTAAGTGTCTATAGATCTTTTTTGGCTCCCAGGAGAACCTTGTATAATCATCCTGTTTTTTTGGCTTTCATAAAACATCAGCTGGGCTTTCTAAAATGCTTACAACAGCAAACGGGCAGGAAAATCCATCTCAAGGAGGAACCCAGGAGACAACAGGACAGATGAGCCTCAAACACCTCCGATCACTGCCTGGTTCAAAAATCATCTTAAACAGAGGTGGGCAATGCAATATGTAAATCTTGACAGAGTCTGTCCAATCCAGACACAGCTCAATTGACAACAGCTAGAAAGAACTCAAAAACGTTGGCATCATCTCAACTTGTAAGGATCCCAAGTAACCTGGCTTTGTCCAGCCACAATCTAAAATCTATACAAAGTATCATCTAATAAGCCAATGATAATTCATACCCGAAACTGCGTTACCATTGTGTACAGAATGCATACATTCATGCAGCCACAAGTGTATTACCCAACATAAACACAACAGTGGAGTTGGGTCCAGCGTGTATCACCGAGTCCGGTAAAGACATTTCGGAACAGGAACTTATGAGAACAAGACAACAAAATACTACATTTTTAAATTAATGGAATGATAAAAGTTGTAACACTGCTTGATATATATAAAAGATGGAATACAACTTATTATAATCTCTGCTTGCAGGCAATACACAAACTACCATAGCACCTGCAATACAGAATGGTCATAAACTGAAGCAAGTGTTCAGTTGCAGTATTTTCAGCATGCAACTTTTTTCCTTTAACACAGTAAAACAGGTAGTGAAGACAGTGTACAGGGTGATCAGACAATACTTGGGGAAAAAACGTTGTGATCCTTTACATCTATCTACTAAACAATACAGTTTCCACCCAGTATTTCCCTGGGAAAACCCCACATTCTGGTATTTTGACCTGGAAGTTAGTTTCCGTGATTCTATCTCTGTTTACAGTGTTTTTATTTGTATCAAAGTCATATCCAGCTGGTAAGAAAGTCTAAAAGCCACCATCCACAATACGATTTGTATAATCATTTAGGCATTTGATTCAGTGAAGACATGAAAGGACACCTGAAGGGAGAGAGTTATGGAGGCTGCCATATGTATTTGCTTTTAAACAATGCACATTGCCTGGCTATCCTGCTGATCCTCTGCCTCTGATACTTTTAGCCACATGCTTGTTTCAGGTGTATGATTCAGACACTACTGATGCCAGAAAGACCAGCAGGACCTCCAGGCAACTAGTATTGTTTGAAAGGAAAAAAAATATGGCAGCATCAATATGCCTCTCACATCAGTTGTGCTTACAAATAAAACTAAAGTATATATACAATTTGGACCTCTGTCTGTTGGTTTCAAACAAGGTGTCTGTTTAAAAGGTGAATGATCAGAAATGTGAAGGAGGGATGGGAGAAAAATGGATGGCTGCCTGGCCCTGTACCGGATCGGCTGCCTGGCCCTGTACCGGATCGGCTGCCTGGCCCTGTACCGGATCGGCTGCCTGGCCCTGTACCGGATCGGCTGCCTGGCCCTGTACCGGATCGGCTGCCTGGCCCTGTACCGGATCGGCTGCCTGGCCCTGTACCGGATCGGCTGCCTGGCCCTGTACCGGATCGGCTGCCTGGCCCTGTACCGGATTGGCTGCCTGCACTTTATTTTTGTTCCCCATTTGTTATTCACAAGTTTGACAAATTCCTGTTTAAGGTAGACCTAATCCCATGAACATTACAGATCACGCTGTTCAAAAATAAAATTTGATGTCCTATTTTGTTTTCTTGAATAGAGATGATTAAGGCTACTTGCACACCAAGACGTTGCGTTAGGTGCCACGTTAAGGTCGCATAACGTGCACCTAACACAACGTATGGTGCTGCAAGAGCCGACGGTAGAGTGAGCCGCATTAGGCGGCTCAATTCCGATAAAGTCTCCCAGAGTGGCGCTGATTGGCCAGCGGGACCACGTGATGCGGAGCGAGACACTCCGCATCATGTGGTCCCGCCGGCCAATCAGCGGCTGCCAGTGCAGTGAATATTAAGTAGCCATGTGCGCGGCTACTGTAGCTGGCTCTCCCCGCCTCCTCTCCGCCCCCTACTGCGCATGTGTAAACAGTCTAACGCGGCTATAGCCGCTCTAACGCCGTAGCATGCTGCACTTTCCGGGCAACGTACAGCGTTACATGTAACGCAACGTGGGCTGTGTGAACAGCCCACTTGAGTTACATTGCTGTGCGTTGGGGGAGCGTTACAGGCGCACTAACGTGCGCCTGTAACGTCCCTGTGTGTAAGCAGCCTAAAGTGAACCTTAAGTCAGAAAAAAAAGAAAAAGAATTTTACTCACCTGGGGCTTCTACCAGCCCCCTGCAGCAGTCCTGTGCCCTCGCAGCCACTCACTAATCCTCTAGTCCCCCGCTGCCAGCTAGTTTATCAGGACTGGCCACAAGTAGCTTTTTCCGCATTCCCGACTGTAATTAGCGCTATTGCGGGCCGCAACGTGTACAAAAATACGCGTTGCCGCATACCTATGCGTTTGTAATGCGGCATTGTGTATTTTTGTACGCGTTGCGGCCCGCAATAGCGCTATTGCAGTCGGGAATGCGGAAAAAGCTACGCTTGGCCATTCCTAATGGGCCTGTCGGCAAAAACAAAACTAGCTGGCAGCGGGGGACCAGAGGATTAGTGAGTGGCTGCGAGGGCACAGCACTGCTGCAGGGGGCTGGTAGAAGCCCCAGGTGAGTAAAACTCATTTTTTTTCTGGCTTAAGTGTCCCTTTAATCAGATCCGTATAATTCTGGCTTACATAGTAAACAATTTATGCCAATTTGAAATGGGCCACTCAAACTTGTACTAAATGGCCCAATTCCAATCTGTATACAATCTAATTTACAGTGGACTTATTAACAGGCCATTGACCTTCTCTAGTCCCAAACTATCCCCACAGGTCCTAATTTGAACAAATCCTGCATCCCCTTCCTCCTTGCAGTTAGTGATTGGCTTGGAATCACACTGTTGGGGAAAGGGGGAGGAGCAGGGCCCCAGGTACACAAGCAGGAGGTGGTGTGGCAACAGGACATATTAGAGGAAAGGTTTTGCTGCAGCCACCTAGTTTGTTTTAAACATCAGAATCCCTTTATGCTGGGTACACACACACACAATACAATTTTCTGGCAGATTTACCTGCCAGATCGATTTTTTCCAACATGTCCGATCTGAATTCTAATGCTTTCATCATCGATTTCCATAGAAGTGAACAGAAATTGATCGGAAAAATAAATTGAAATTGAGATAGGACATGTTGGAAAAAAAAAAATAGATCTGGCGCCAGAAAATTGTATTGTGTGTACCTAGCATTAAACCCTCCAGTCATAGTAAGAATGGATAATCTGGCAAACATCTGAAATGCTTTGCTTTCCCCTTGAAATTCTAGTGTGTTGGTCATAGAATATATTGGCGCTTTATAAAATAATAAAAACTTATGCATAAG